>NC_090744.1:123266302-123348802 GCF_036898095.1 Palaemon carinicauda | reverse complement strand
AGATGGCGCTGGCGATCCATTTGAGCTTGCCGTAAAATTTTGTAGGTTTGTAAATAAGGAGTTATGGTTATATTGGATGCCATGTTGATACCATCGCTCAGGAAAACTGACGATGTTTTTTTTTCTCGCTCTTATTAACAAAATCTTACTTTTTTTTTTTTACTATACTTCAAGGGCTGTTTTCGCTGTTATTAATTAAACCTATCTTTTTCCAGTCTGGTATTGGAAGCCTTAAATATTTATTTCTATTTACTTTACTTTGCTTTACTTTAATGGTAGTTCTCATTCATATTAAGGAAACCTTACTTTTTTTACTTTACTTCAAGGGCGGTTCTCATTCTTATTAAGGAAACCTTACTTTTTTTTTTTTTACTATACTTCAAGGGCTGTTCTCGCTCTTATTAAGGAAACCTACCTTTTTTCAGTCTGGTATTGGAAGCCTTAAATATTCATTTCTATTTACTTTACTTTGCTTTACTTTAATGGTAGTTCTCGATCTTATTAAGGAAACCTTACTTTTTCCAGTCTGGTGTTGGAAGCCTTAAGTATTTATTTCTATATGCTTTACTTTGCTTTAAGGGCTGTTTTCGCTCTTACTAAGGAGTCCTTACTTTTTCAATCTGGTGTTGGAAGCCTTAAGTAATCATTTCTACATATTTTACTTAACTTTACTTCAAGTGTTGTTTTTCTGGTCCTATACTGAAGGGGAACCCCACTCAGAGATAAGTTGCATTAATCTCCGGTGTATCATAATTAAGAATTTTGATGCTTGGATATGAGTATTGTTTTGTTTTATTATTAAGGAGACCTATTTTTTTAATCTTATGTTGGAAACCTTAAATATATATTTCCTTTCGCGCAAAGATAAGTTGCATTAATCTCAAGGGGATCATAATTAAGGATTCCAATGTTTAAATATTCTTATTAGGGAGACCTATTTTCTTTTAATGTTATGCTGGAAACCTTAAGTATTTATTTTTATTTGCGTAAATATGAGTTGCATTAACCTCCGGCGGATCATAATTAAGGATTTGTATCCTTAGATAAGATAAAAATTATTTAGCTACCGAATCCTTCCACAAAAAAACTAACAATATTATCTGTCACCTCCTACGTGGAGCCTAGGGTTAATTCCCACCACGGTCCAGATATACCAGGTCAGCCAGACAGCGTACCGATTTTAAGCCTCTTCTGTGCACCTACGTCATCTGAAGGGGCATAGTGTTGGCGAGACCCATTAAGAACGTAGATCTATCATACAGTCAATGAGGTTTTCTATTCTTTATCAAATTATTAAGATATCGCATTCGAAAATATACCGATATCTTAACAAAAAAAAAAGCAATAACATCGTCAGGAACTTCAATACCAGACTGTTTTAATTCTAAATAAAGCTTTTTAAAACAATTTTTTCCTTCCATGAGAGCTTCCCCGTGTAAAGCATTAAAAATCTCCCGTATTATTAACAACTGTGAAAGAAACTGACTTGAAGGTGCATGTAATTCCCCCCGATTAACACATGCTATCCAAGTATCATTCCTTAGCACTTCTTCAGTCTTATTTCCTAACTCAGGATATTTTACACAAAATTTCTTTACAATATATCCACCAATGAATTTAATAGCATCTTCCTCAATTACTCTCCCAATATCTTTCTTTATTTCTTTATTTGCTCTCAAAAGGTCTTCTTCCTCGTCTAAAGCATCTTTCTCTAAATAAAAATCTAAATTTCTGAATATCTGCGTTGTTAGGCTAAGTCCCTTTCTTTCGTGATAGATTCATCGTCTTTGGCTGATTCATGAGATTTTTCAACAGTGGTGATATTACACTTTTCACTTAATATTTTAATTTCCGTTCCTAGTAACATTTTTTTTAGCCGAAATTTAAAGTTCACAGCATGAGGATGATCATAGTGCCCATCCATTTGCCTTATACACCCAAAGAAATGTTCAAGGCAATCTTGATTTAGTCTTTGTGTAAGTAGGTAGTCAATACTATAAGAGCCTTTTAACATATCAAACAAAGCAATGGTAGATTTACATGATAAAATTATTCATTTCTGAAACTTGAAAAGACTTTTTTATTAGGATTTTTAACTCTCATAGTATTCATTACCTCGATTACCTTGAGCAGTGTACCTGTTTGTTTTTCTACATCAATACCAAAAGCATTGCTTTTACCAAACTCTCCATACATGGAGGAAGAATTCATTATGTCGAACCAATCATTTATTAAAAGAATAAAATCAGATGTTTGATTCCAATTTTGACACTCCAACAGTCCCTTTTCCCCTAAATATTTTAATGAGTTGGCACATGACCTAGACAGTAATTGAACTGCTAATTTAACGTGCTGTATTTGTTGACCTGTTACAGTTGAATGCATTTCATTAATCTTATATGCAAGCATATATTCTTTTTTGGTTTTATTAAGCATTTCCCGTATGCCGTCAATAAAATTATTTCTAACTAATTTAATTAAATGTGGAACATCTGAGAAAACAAAAACTTCTCTTTCTGGTTTAAAATGAATCGAGCAAACAGTAGCTTTCACAAGGTTAATTCTGTCTGCACGGCAACATGCATGTATCCACTTGTCTATGTATGGTTTTTCTTTTGGAAAGCGATGGTATTTTATGTTTGAGCTTTTAGTTTTATCATGTCTATTATAACAGCCAAATACTGTGCAGTTACTTGGCATTATTAGTGACAGAATGAATGAATGAATAAAATGATAATGGACACAGCGTCTCCTATTGTTTACGTTACCTCTATAGGTAGCTAACTAAGGCAACGGTCCTTTGTTTTGTTTACCCACGTGTGTGAGACGGGTAAGCTTGACGTCACAGTATGGGTGATTCACAGCTTAAGCTGTGCGTTGGCTGACCGGGTATATATAGACCTTGATATAGACCTTGATTCCCACTATCGGTCCGGCCACGCTACAGTCTCGGTTCGCTGTCGGTTCGGTCTAGATACTGGAGTGTTCACACATTCGGTCCGATCTCGGTCCGATCAGTGTCTTGGCAAAATTATAGATAATGGAAAAAGCATATTTGTATAGGAATATTGTTCAGTGATGCTAGGAAATGTATTAACGCAGTGAATATCAGCCTGTTATTGTACATATTGATTATTTTCTATCATGACCGGAGCGAGAGCGCCATTGTGAATGCATCCATTTAAAATATTTGACCGGACCGTGACCGGAGCGAGAGCGGAGCAAAATCATTTGACCGGGCCGTGACCGGAGCGAGAGTGGAGCAAAATCATTTGATCAGACCATGAACGGAGCGAGAGCGGAGCGTGACCGGAGCGAGACCGATCGATAGTATGAATGAGGCCTTCTACGACGTCTGAATTGTTATGAACACATTATTTAGACCTCAGCCGGACTATCGGTGACCGTAAATAGCGAAGATTTATTTTTTTTCTTTGTGATACGAAAATAGGCTTCCGAGGACGAACATTGAGAAGTGTATTTCGAATCAGTTTAATGCTCACCAATTTCTATCCCCGCTTTCAATATTTCATTCTACCTTCCTTTTGATATAAATTTATCTAACATTTTCTTTTTCATTATTCTATTTCTCCTAGCTTAATTGTTATCATATATCTGCTAGTGTACGCGAGCTGTCAAAAAGGACGGCTAAATATTTTGGTAGATATTTTCTTATATCCTGCCAAACCAATAAAATGGTGAAATAAATTTGATTAAGGATTAATATGCAAATAAAGTAACTCTCCAGAACTTAATTGATAGGCATTTAATTGGCTACCTTCAATATCGTTAAGTAATTGACGAGCGAATAATAATTAGGAAAATCTATATGGATGTGACATTAACTATTAATATTGAATATTTACTTGTTGATTAATAGATTGTACTTTCCAAATTTTCTTCTAAAATAAAAAGTAGTTTCTGATGTCCTGGCTACTTTTTAGAAAATATGTTAAATTGGAGATATTTTACTTCGTAAAAAATCGTGTTATGGGTTTAGGCAAGGTGTCAAGTCATACAACTTCAGTAATCTGATTATATTTCAAATCTGCAACGTATGTAACAGTAATGATTACTATGTTATACAAATCTTTAAAGGATTGGCGAAAAATTGCATGATCTAATTTACATGCATTACCAACTCCCTTGTTAGAGAGAAAAAGACAACTGAAGTAAATGCCCCCCGAAAAAAAAAAAAAAAACTTTATGTATTTACACGCATTTATTCCTTTTTTTTTTTTTTTTTTTTTTTTTTTTTTTAAAGTGCCGTTTGCCCTTTATCAATCATGAGTTACAAAATATGATTTTACATTTCACAATATCGCATCATTATTTAAACTTTCTATATTCTTCCCAAATCATAGTCTGAGTACTCCTTTCTCATCCAATCCATAACCCTTTAACTTTTCACAATATCACATCATTACATAATCTGTTCCCGAGGTAGAGAGAATCCAGATATTAGGAGTATAATATATGGCTTATATGACTATGAAAACACGTCTAAATGTGCAAAACATAATATTGCTCCTTTCTCATCCAATCCCTAGCCCTTATCTTTTCACAATATCACATCATTACGCAAACTTGTTATTTTCCTTCAAAACATAGTCTGAGTACTCCTTTCTCATCCAATCCTAGCCCCCAATTATCCTCATTACTTATCCATTCCATTCCTTATCCCAGGATCTATTCACATACCTTCGATCGTCAATTTATAGTCCGAAAGAAAGTAGAAGGATAATTAAGGATTGCAAGTTATCAATGAATCTCAATACAGAATATCAATTATTCAAGATGGAAGACGGAGTAGGGGATCTTCCATCCAGGATCTAATTTCATAAATTGGAAGTCTATCAAGAAGTGTCTATCAAGAGCTGGAGACGTGGGAGGAGAGGAGATATTACCAGAGGTAATGCAGAGTTTAAACTTAATTAATGCTCTTCGTGGGCGAAATATTTCAACGCATTTTGACATGGATGATTATGATATATCCTTTCAAAATTCCTGTAATTTGTTTTCGTAAATCATAAAAATTTATATATATATATACATATATATATATATATATATATACGTGTATATATATATATATATATATATATATATATATATATATATATGTGTGTGTGTGTGTGTGTGTGTATATATATACATCTATATATATTTATATATATGTACATATATATATATATATATATATATATATATATATATATATTCATATATATATATAAATATATATACATACATATATATATATATATATATATATATATATATATATATATATATATATATATAAGCCATATATTATACTCCTAATAGCGGGATCCTCTCTACCTCCGGACCGGAGACCCAAGAGGGAATCAACTCCAGGATAATAGCTTCTGGTCGGCTGGTGGAATCGAACCCGGGCCCAAAAAACTGAGGTTCCGTTGACATAGCAACTCAGCTACAAAGTTGCTTAGTCAATGGAACCTCAGTTTCTTGGGCCCGGGTTCGATTCCACGGTCGACCAGTAGCTATTATCTTGGAGTTGATTCCCCCTTGGATCTCTGATCTCGAGGTAGAGAGAATTCAAGATATTAGGGGTATAATATATGGCTTATATGACTATGAAAAACACGTCTAATAGCGCAAAATTATCATGCAATATATATATATATATATATATATATATATATATATATATATATACATATATATACACATACATATGTATATATATATATATATATATATATATATATATATATATATATATATGTATACATACATATATATATATATATATATATATATATATATATATATATATATATATATATATATATATAGATAGATAGATAAATATATATATATATATATACATATATATGTATATATACATCTATATATATATATATATATATATATATATATATATATATATATATATATATATATATATCAGCAAAATTGCTATAATAAAGTCTTTAAGAAAAAATCTCAAATGAAAAACGCAACATCAAATTATATCAAAGAGTAACATTAAACTCCAGAATTATGATATAATATATTTTTATTCAGTAGCTGTTCATTTCCGAAACGCGTAATCAGGCCATTACACGGAAATGAAAAACTGATCCTTGTTTTGATTAGTTACCAGATTAACAAACAAACAAAAATAAATTCCTTTGTGGAAAATAACTACCCCATGTTTACTCCACCACCTTCGACTGGCGTCTGCCTTTGAAAGAATAAATCCTGCGTGTCTCAATGCAAAACCGCTCCGATATCTCTTCAAATCCTTTCCATTGATTCTGCCATGAGATTCCCTTGCAACAGAAACGTTTTCCCTTTTCTTCATGGCCCACACTTCATTCTAACAATCTACCTTCCATTCCTGAGCCCTCGCATTTTTAACACCAAAAGGAAGAAAATCAAACTGAAATACTTGATCGTTGGCTATAAATGACGTTTTGCATTTACTGTCTCCTTGAATTGGTATTTGATATTATCCAGATTTTAAATTCATAGTTGTAAAATATTTACTTTCCCCCGTATCTTTACGACTAATTCTTCTATTGAGGGCAATGGAAATCCGTTGTCTCCTATCATATCAATGCTTCGGTTATCTGTATCCCCCTTTTGTTAAAGGAGGTCGTATACATTTAATTTAAATAATGGAAATATTTGGCAATCTTTGTAATGTTTGTATTATGTTTGTTAGTGTCACATACCTTAGAGATTTAAGAAATAACCAGCTTATTGAAGTTGTATGATTTGACACATTTGACACGATTAAAATATTTTGATAAAACATCACCTAAAAGGATTTTAGACAAGATATAAAAAACTAATTTTTGAGGTGGACATTGGAGGAAAACAATATAGTAATCAAAAATTAAATATTCAATGATAATAGACTAAATCGCGTCAATGACGATTTTTCATAATATTCTTCCAGCTTCAATTACGTAACGGTATTGATGGCAGACAAATGAACACCTATCAAATACGTTCTGGAGAGCAGAAAAGGACCCGTAACTACTTTATTGGTATATTAATCCTTAATCAACTTAATTTCGACATTTTATTGGTTTATCAAAATATGCAGAAATACGTTTAACATATCAACTTAAAATAAATGTGAAACAAAATCAAATACTGCGTAAAAAGTAAGATAGGCACATCAATATAAATTGACTTATTTCATTGATATGTATATAAAGCATACAATTGAATTTAACGTGTGAAAGTCACAAAGGATTCGACTCTGGGAGGGGTTGGATCATCATTCGTCCTTTCCACAGGAATCTGAAGGATCTTCATTTGCATATCAATATGTAGGGGAACTTCCAAAAGTCCCTTGAATGAGAGTTGCCCAAATTTATTACCGACTCGATTGCTATCATGTGCGTGGTTTGATATATGAATGAAGTTCAGTGCTGGGATTTGACGTGGAGAGAGAGAGAGAGAGAGAGAGAGAGAGAGAGAGAGAGAGAGAGAGAGAGAGAGAGAGAGAGAGAGAATCTCACCGAACGTTCTTACTGACTTATTGGGAAATAATTTCCCTCAGAGATATTGTCAGCCAATTTCTTCCCTCTGCAAGGAGCGCTGCCTCATTTGCTGGGTAATAATCGACATTGTCGATGTCTGAATAGAGTCTCGACAACCGAATTCCATAAAAAAAATATATATATATATATGTATATATATATATATATATATATATATATATATATATATATATATATATATATAGGGGACAACTTTTCTTATATCATAAGGTTTGGTAGAAGTGGTGTTCTGTGTATGGACATATGGATGTGATTTGTATTCTTTTTCTTCTATAGTTTTTCTATATATTTATTTTGTGTTTTATTTTTTATTTGTTTAGTTTTATCATTAATTTTCAAGCCTGTTCTTGAAATGTTTTATCTTGATTGTATATTCTTCTCTTTTAGTTTATTTATTTCCTTCTTTCCTTTCGTCACTGGGCTATTTTTCCCTATTGGGCCCCTTGGGCTTATAGCATCTTGCTTTTCCAGCTAGGGTTATAGCCTAGCTTGTAATAATAATAATAATAATAATAATAATAATAATAATAGTAATAATAATAATAATGCAAAAACCTTTCAGAAACCTGGAATTATCTAATTTCTGAACTGCTCTCTATAAAATCTGAATTTTATCATTATATGTGATGTGCACAGAAAATGTATACTAAATGTCCATTTTAAAATTCCACCATATAATGGTATACAATATACCATTTGAGATTAAAAGTAGTTTATTACTAATCATATTTGCTTTTCATTTACTTTATATTTCCCCTATTTGCTGAACAGGATCCATATCATAAACATACAATATTTGATTGGTCAATAAACTCAGCCCTTTAGACTAATGTTGTTTAGGTGTTACTTCAAACGCTCTCTATATATTTGTTTCTCGACTGATATGTTTTGTTTTAAAACCATTTTAAAGAGAAATTTATCTGCTAATAGTTGTACAATGGAAATTGCCTTAGTATTCTAATTTGTGATTTATTTCATCAATGTATAAAAGTCACTTTAAAAAGTAGCTACTCTTTATATGAAAGTTTTTTTTTTGGGGGGGGAGGAAAGTGAAGTACAGATTCTATCCTTTCCTGTGTTTATGACAAAAATTGCCCAATATTAAAAGAAAATTAGCAGCAATTTTTCTCTACGAAAATTTCAAGTTTTCATAAATCGGCTTCAAACTTTTTCTTTTTGGAGAGTTTGGTTAAATAGACCTTACTACGTTTAAGTATGAACTTCTAGCAGTGATTTTCTTCGTTCTCGGCGACCATTAAGACATAATCATCCTTTCAAGGTTATTTACTCGGCAGTTGTTGGCCTCTTCCTAAAAATCCTGAAATATACTGTATATGCTACATGTGACACATGGCACAAATGATCAGGATGTGGCTATCATAATATATTATCTTCTGCGTATTTTATTTACGTTTATACACGCATACACATACATACACACATCATACACACATAGACACACATATTTACAAATATATATATATATATATATATATATATATATGTGTGTGTGTGTGTGTGTGTGTGTGTATGTGTATACAGTATATGTGTGTAAATATATATTTACATATGTATATACACACATATATATACTGTATATATATATGTATATATATATATATATATATATATATATATATATATATATATATATATATACAGTATATGTGTGTGTGTGAGTGTGTCTCTAAATCTCTAAGTCCTTATATCAGAGGTAAACATTCCGGTTTTGCATCAGTTAATCAATAGAATATACTCTTTATATACAAATTATTACTAAAGTTAGTGATTTGATATTACTATAGTTTTTATATCTTTCTGTTCAGTGTGATATCCTCTTTCATATTTCGTCTGCTTAAAGATTTACCGAACGTAAATAATACATTATCATCCAGGTATTCTTATTCCTGAAGAATTCAGGGGTTCTCATTCCAAAAGAAAACATTAACTCGACTCTAAACTAATTTTGATCATTAATAGTGTATATTTTTCAATATTTTACATCTAATTTTATACATTAACTATCCCTCCAATATTGAAGATGAGATATTAGCTCATTATCATTCTAGTTCAGATGTATATAGAATTGAGATCTTATGGCAAATACATTTTAGTTATGTTCATGATTCCTAAATAATATCTCATTGATAAAATTTCCTTATAAACTATCTTAAAAGGTATGAATTACTATATATTTTGTAACTAAACAATAGTGTTGTTATTCAAAGGGATACTAGATGTCATTAGCAGGGTATTCTGTAATACATCTTCTGAATATAACATTATTAGCTAAGCAAAAAATACCTATTCTAGCTTTCCTTTCACAGATTTTGATAAAACCATATTCACTATCGATATCAAAGAGGTACTATGACAGATTTTTCCCTGCAGAAGTTTGAGAGAGAGAGAGAGAGAGAGAGAGAGAGAGAGAGAGAGAGAGAGAGAGAGAGAGAGAGAGAGAGAGACCTTTTGTTCATCATTTTAGTTTTAGGCTGAAGTAATACCCTGAAATGGGGTAATGCACAAGGCAGTAGAAGAGTTGGAAGACCAAGACCTAGATGACTGAGTACTATGAAGCGTGAAGTAGGAGATGATGAATAGATAAGTATTGAATTATAAGCTCAAGATAGAGATGACTGGCGAAATCTAACTGAGGCCCTTTGCGTCAAGAGGCGTAGGAGGAGATGATGTTGATGATCATTTTTCTAAGTAGACCACAACGGAACCTCAACGATTTTTTTTTTAGTAATATAACTTCATACTAATTTTATTTTAATTTTCACTGTCGATACATATTTCATTCGCTTATCTATAGGTTGATTAAATATGAAATAATATAAATCATGTTACTCTGCTTTCTATATATACAAGACAAGAATCCTCTCTCTCTCTTTTTCACTACTGCTATTTCTAGTTCCAGTTATTATTATTATTATTATTATTATTATTATTATTATTATTATTATTATTGATTGCTGAGCTATAACCCTTCTTGGAAAACCAGGATGCTATAAGCCCAAGGGGCTCATATAGGGAAAATACCCCTGTGAGCAAAGGAAACAAGGAAATTTAAATATTTTAAGATCAGTAAAAATATTGAATTAGATATTTCCTATATTCAATGCAGATTTTAATGAAAGGTGATAGTCGAGATCTTTGGTCGAGATGATTGAGATTGAGGAATAAATAATTTAAAAAGTTTTGAATTTTGTTGAATATTGTTGGAACCTTTTGGGAATGTAAACAGTTGCTGGAACGTTGGAACAGCCATGTCTTCCATCTGTCAGTTGTTACTCCTTACATGTAACAAGAAATGGCGATAGATTGAAATTTGTTGTGCAATTCCTTTGTTCGAATTTACTGTGAAGGTAAGGCTTTCCTTAATTCGTAATAAGTTTATTGATATTCAAATAATTATACTGATAGATAATCTTCTATCTTGATGTGAAACTAAACTTAGTGTGATAGAAGTATGCTTTATAGCCTAGGTCTATATTTCATTCGAGACCTGGTAACTTCAAGCTAGATTAGACCTAGCCTCAGAGTAGGCTTAGCTGTAGGCCTACAGATTCACGTAGGGAGTTTCTTGGAATTTTTTAAACATGATTTATAAACACAATGAAAAAATGACTTAAACCAAATGAGGAAAACAAATTTACAAGGATGGTTTCCAAAGTAAAATCTCCTTTTAATACTTCATTTTATGTAGTTTTGACATTTTATTTTGTTGTTGGAACTCTTGTACCTAAGAATTATAGAAAAACTGCTCTAAGAAACGACAGTTCTGGGTTGTGGGGAAGCAGAATTATGTGAATTTCAGTAGGGAATTATCAGAAACCTTAATTTTAACTAGTTATTCAGTCAAAGTAAATATGATTCATTTGGGTTATCAGTCCTAATTCGCAAACACCCAACAGCAAGGCATCTAGATATACAGCAGCTGTGAAAATGAGAGGGATGGTTCTTTGCCTCAGCTTCTCTGTTCATCAGATACCAAACCTACTCTCACTTTACCTGTCATTACCTTACCTTTTCTTACCTAAACTACCCTCACCTTACCTGCCCATACCTTTCCCAAATCACTATCACCTTACCTAAGCAACCCCCTCCTTACCTATCATTACCAAACCTACTCTCAGCTTATCTTACCTCACTTTACCAACTCTTAACCCCATTTTACCTACTCTTACCCCACTTTACCTACTCTTATCCACTCTTAACTTACCCACTCTTATCTTACCTACTCTTACCTTACCTAACCTTACCATACCTTACCTAACCTAACATTGCCATAACTTAACTACTTTTACCCAGGATTAATCCAGCTTTTACCATACCTACTCTTACTTTACCTTACTTACTCTTAACACATCTACTCCTACCTTGCCTACTCTTGCCTTCTCTTACCTTGCTTGTTCATACCTAAGCTACCGCCACCTTGCCTATCATTACATAACCTATTCATACCTTCCCTGGCTGTATCTTACTATTACATTACCTTTCCTCAATTACTATTACCTTACCTTACCTCTCATATCTTCACCTACCATCACTCTACCTATCATTATCTTACCTAACGACCTCTTACCAACCCTTACCTAACCTACCCTCAGCTTGCCTATCATTACTTTACTAACTCTTACTTTACTCACCCTTACCTAATCTACCAATACCTTAACTACCCCTACCTAACCCAACATACCCATACCTTAACTACCCCTACCTAACCCAACACAACCATACCTTAACTACCCCTACCTAACTTAACCTACCCTCACCGTATATGCCCTTACTTTACTCCTTCTTTGCCTACACATACGTTACCCACCCTTACCTAACCTAGTTTGATCTTGCCTACCCTTAATTTAACTACTCTTATCTTACCTAGCCTTAGTATACCCATTCTTACCTTACCAGTATTTGTCTTGCCTACTTATACCTTACTTACTCTTACCTACTTATACCTCGCCTACTCTTACCTACTTATACCTTCCTTACTCTTACCTACTTATACCTCGCCTACTCTTACCTACTTATACCTCGCCTACTCTTACCTACTTATACCTTCCTTACTCTTACCTACTCATACCTCACCTACTCTTACCTACTTATACCTCACCTACTCTTACCTACTTATACCTTACTTACTCTTACCTACTTAGACCCCACCTACTCTTACTTACTTATACCTTACTCTTACCTACTTATATCTTACCTACTCTTACCTACTTATACCTTACCTACTTATACTTTACCTACCATACTCTTACCTTATGATCAGATAATGAGATACATTTAACTAATAACCTCTCTATACATGTTCATTCATCTGGTAAAAGTATCTTTAACATCTAATTTTTATGCCAAATATATTTTCTTGAATATTATAGTTATACAAATTTATTCTTTCAACAGCGCAAGAGGCACAAACAGCTCCACATCTTTCTGCAGGAAATAACTGCATTATACCTTCGCTGAATCACCTACCCGTAGAAAGTGGACTCCAATTAAGAATCCCTGTAGCTACAGAAAGATTTTAATCTTCGACCTCCTAGACTTGGGTAAGGAATAACCTGAATTTGTTACATAGGCCAATGGTTTAATTATGGGTTTGTATGTGCCACAGTTATGGGATTGGGAGAGCTATTCCAGGTAGTTGAAAGTACTTGGTAAGTAAAGAGACCTGGAATCCTAGGATAGGTTATGTGGGTGGGGTTATGCTAAATAGCATCTCTGTTTGAGCCTACATGAATACAAAACATCATTCTTTACAATAGAAGGATAATAGCAAAGACTGGAATACAGCAGTTAAAACTTTTAATGAGGCTTAAACAACCAGTAGGTAATTACCCTGTCAGAAGCGAGGAGGTGGCCTGTAACTCGCTGTCACCTCAACTGGATTTCAGCCGTCAGAAAGTGAACTTGTTCCTCCTTTTCTGAAAACTTGGCAGTTTTTGCTTAAAATTTACTTTGAAAATTTGGAAAACATTTCTTTATCATCCACCTTGTTTGGGTGTGCTTGTGTGGTTACATTATGCAGACATGCCCTGGAATGCAGCCAAAGACCTGTGGCACCTTTAATAGTAGTAGAGTGGTAGATCCTCATAGGCTGTGCTGGTCATGCCGAGGTCACATTTGTACCAAAGCCTCGTCATGGGATGATTGTAGGGAGTGGCCATCTTTCTAGTGGGTAATGTTTGGTAGGAGGAAGAAAAAGGCCAAAGGAGAAACTTTGCCACTGGGGTCTTCCTTGAAACCTAGGAAATCCCAAACTGCTATTTAATCCCTTGGAACCCTCTCCTCAGACTCTTCGCCGGGGTCCTCCTTTGGAGGTCATTCAGGTAAGAGCGTTCATCATTTTATGCCTGGATAGAACCATGGTCTGTCAGACCCTGTCGTTCGTCTTAGTGGTTCAACAATGCCTCCTTCCCTGGTTAGTTTCCATCCTTTTCTCGTTCTCTTCAGATATCACATGCCAAATAGTTGTTGTGGCCTAGCCTAGATATCCTTGGTTCTCTTTCAGAGAAACATTGTGTGAAGGCCTTCACCCCTTCAACTTTTCTCCAGAACAGGTACCCTCTGCAGTTGTTGCCATAGAGTCTATCCTGCGGGAGGATCCTGTAGATCCTGACTTTCCCAAGACTGCTGCTCTTCCTGTGAGGTCTTCCTTTATGGAATCTCGAGATTCTTCAGAGTCCTTACACTAAGTTGTCCCTCAACCTCGGCAATCTCTTCTCTGTAAAGGGAGATTGTAAATTTGCCTACTGTATGCTTTTGTCTACTTCACCTTCCCTGCTCTTTACTGCCTGGTCAGTTTGCTTGAACCTGGCCTTCTCCTGCCAGACCTTCACGTGCTAGCCTTTTGGCTCAAGGGACATTTTAAATTGGTGCTTCCCCTCGCACTCTGTGCAAGGGTCCCTTTGAGATTCCTCAATGCATGAGGGCTACCTTTCCTATGGAAAGAGGTTTCACCACTGCCTTTTCCTTCTGGTACAAACTAAAATCATAGGTGGTGATGACAGTAGGTGCTATCCGTTTCCACTACTCTGGATGACCAACAGAGGGAACCATTTTGTACGCACTCGACTTCCCCTATCACCTTATTTTTTTCTGGTATCATCTTCCTCACCTGTTGCTGAGCCTTCAGATGTCACACCCGCCACCTACTAAAGAAGAAAGACATATTCACCAAAGTAAAGGATGACTGATTGAATCAAATCTCATGAGACATTAACCAATTCCTTTACAATATTTTCAGGGAAGCACATTGCTGTATCAAAACCCAAATATCCCCTGGAAGGTGTTTCAGTACGAGTTGGAGGAGATTACGCACAAGAAATTCTTGCTTATTACAGGAACACCTGTGGCTGCACCCGTTATGGCACCTGACGTCCCTGGAACGTTGGTCCCCAACGGCCATCTACACATTACTTCTCTCTAGTGGCAACTAAAAATCTTTTGGTCTCATCACAGGATTTCTCCAGACTTTTGAGTTCTGATAGGATCATAGCAAAAGAGATCTGAGTTTGTGAGTAGAGAATACCAACCTCCTTAGGGGAGTTGTGCTTTTCTCTCCTTCCTGGGAATTGATGCTCTTAAAGGATGTATAAAAAAAAATTGAGAGGAGATCTACTGGCTCGCAAGCATGTCCAACAACTTCTTTCTAGACACTCTGTAGGTTCATGACCCACAACATGATGGTAGTTGAATACCTAAACAAAAGAGGAAGTATTCTTTTCATTGCAGTTGTGCCAACTAGCCATAGAAATATAAGTCGGACGTAAGACAACTTGATCACCCTTTTAGCCTGATTCACTGCTGGCAAGAGAAGCTTCCTTGTGGACAATGGAGCAGGGAGGCTCAGATACTTGACTCCGAGAAGTCTTTGCACCCTCAGTTAGCCATCAAAGTTCTGACCACAGAGCGGTAGCCGATGATAGATTGGTTCTTGACGTCTCTTAACCAAAAGCTTCCAGGGTACTCCCCAGGCAACTATGCAAGAGGCCTTCCAACATCCCCTTCTATCTGAAAGAGACTCGTCAATAAAGTAAGGGCATCGCAAGACCTGTTAATGGCCATGATAGCTCTGCTGTGGCAGCTAGCTGAATAGTACCCGGACCTTCTACTCCTGCTCACAGAGGTACCGAGAAAGCATCCTCCATTCCTCACCATATCAAACCTCATGCACAGATAAACCACAAGGCAGTCACTTTTCTATGACCTCACTCCTGAAGGTTATCCAATATCTCTCTCGCAGAGAGGCTTTTTGCTGGTAGTAGCAAAATATATGTCTGGATAGCTCCATAGGTCGTCTTTTGCCATCTATCAGGCAAAGTGGGCTATCCTCTTGGGGTGATGTCATAGAAAGAGACCACACCTCTCGGTGCCACTATCCCCATGATACCAGAGTTCTTTCTGTACCTTGGGGAGGAAAGGCTTCGCTCAGTCTCAGCTGTGAAAGGCTAACGCTCGGCCTTAACCCTCGGTAATGTTCCCTTCTCAACGGAATTGTCTCTACTCATACAGAGCTTCAAGCTTACTGTTACCTAGTCGGAAGTTAGACCACCTCCTTAGAGTGTAGTTCCTGTACTACACTCTGAAAAGAGTGCCTTTCATACCACTTACTAGTCCTAATATCATGACTTGAGTCTTAAGACCGGTTTTCCCTTTCGCTTTGTCCTCCGCTATGAGAGGCAGCGAGGACATGTTCTCTTCTACGGCATGTCCCAGCCAAGAGGAGGGGAGCCTAGGTAATCCTTAAATTCATCCCTGAGTTCGTTGCCAAAACTCAGAATCTGACTGAAGTGGATCCTAGTTTTGGGCCTTTCCGAATTTCGAATGTCCATTTCAGTGCATACACGAGCATTGATTCACGATCTATTATGAACAACCTGAGCTTGCCCGTGCAATGAATGCCTATTTGTAAGGTCCTGTGGCTGCAGCACAATAAGTGGTGTTACCTCATTTCCCTTACAGGACAAGCAGCAGTCAGCTGAGGGCAAACATTACCCAGCATTAGTCTTGGATGAATGGATAGAAAGACTGACCTTTTCATCCTTCATCTTCTCCCTCTCAGGGGAGCACAACATTCAGAGGACTCTACAAGCTTGTCTACCTACGACTGCAGCAGCAGGTAACTACCATTTCCCTTGTGTTGCCTGAAATATATGATATATATTATGTTCCTGTCCTCCTTGCGAGGGAGAGTCTGTCAATGTGCAGGTTAAGTAAGAGGAGTACTTTCGCTCCAATATTCTTACTTGAGTAGTCACAGCAATTAGTTTCCATTCATTTACCATGATTTGCCCAGGCTGTCAGCTGTCTCTCTTATCAGATCGAGAGTTCATGAAGTGTTAGGGTACTCCTCTCACACTCGCACCAAGCTCACAGTTGTAACCCAGATCAAGTTCCTAGTCAGTTGGGTCTCAGACTTCCACCCACCTAAGGGCGAGTCTTCATAGTAATGAGCGAAGGGTTTGTGTGTAGGAACAAATTAGTAATTTATAAGTAATTTGTATTTTTTGTAACTATACAAACCTGAGCTCTTTACTCATACCTGGCCCGCCATCACCTGTCTTTGGTAAGTCCGGTCTCCAATAAAAAATGACGTAATACATTGGGTGAGTGCGAGTGGGTGGCGAGTCTGCCCCTCCCACCCCTGCTAACTACTGGCGGTATTTTAAGCCTTGTGTAAAAAGCTTATGGCTAGTTTCCAGCTACGCCGGAACAATATATCCAAAGTAAAGAGCTCAAGTTTTTATAATTAGGAAAAATACAAATTACTTCCAAATTTCCTATATTTGAAACGTGAAATATGGACGTTCTCCAAGACAAAAATTTAATAATCTGAATTTTCAAAAGTCCAAGCAGAGGTCGTGAGTACCTATACGTTTCTATATATCTATATTTTAAAGGTGAGCTCACTGTTGACCTTATAATAATGTAAGAATCTTTAATACAGTTTTTTTTTTTTTTAGCTACAAATTGCATTTATACACGTTCCTCGTGTAACCTCCCACTCTACACTCTTGTGTATAACTTCAACGAGGGACTGAAAACTAGTGAAATACAGGAAAGCATTTCAACCTATCCTAAATAAGGAAAAAAATCTTCTCAAACTTAACTCCACAATGAATTATTTTCGCAAGCATTATTAAACTTATTGAATCAATTTTATTAGGTTGCTTATTGTGTATTGTTTTTAAATGCCATCTTTGAATCTTTTCAAAGAATATTGAGATTACCGTCATATTTTTCTACATATTTTAATGTTTTGCAAAGAATCAATAGAACCCTGAAGATTTATGTTTGATAACTGAAAAATCTAACTTTTGATGACTATATCTGAGTCACCTTATTAACTCTTAGAAATATATTATTTTGGTATACAGTATTGTGTTGTAGTTCTATTGATGTAAAGGCGGTTTTTATTAATATATGAATTCAGCATTTTCCATAATACAGTAATAGTTAACAAGTCAAGTGTTTGTAAGATGGGAAACATGGAACTATGTATACTATATTTTCTCCTCAGAACTATTTATGGAAGGGACATTTTGTGATTCTTCTTGTTCTATTCTTGTTTAAATAGTTATTATGCTTTCAAAAAAGCGTCAAAAGTAAAAAAAAAATATATATATATATATATATATATATATATAGAGAGAGAGAGAGAGAGAGAGAGAGAGAGAGAGAGAGAGAGAGAGAGAGAGAGAGAGAGAGAGAGAGAGAGAGAGAGAGAGAGAGAGCTATTCAGTCGTCACACTAATTAGCCAGCAAACCTTTGATAGCAGGAATTTGAAAAGCTGTCTATTATCTAAAGCTTAAATTCAAATTACAAACGTGCTTAAATTCAAATTACAAACTTGTTTCAAAGATGTTTAATTCAAAGAAGCTGGTCTCAGTATATCAAACTCTTAAATGCTGTAAAATTACAACGGCCTGTTCTTACCACGTATAACTATGCTTGTTTCTATATAAAAAGTGTTATAAAATGTTTACCAATTTCACACCTGGTACCTTGAGAAAAGATAGTAGTATTATGATACAAAGAAAGGTTAATGAGATTGAATTACTCTATATTTCAGTGTCTCCCTTTCAATTCATAAAAAGAATGGATTATGCGAGATATCTGCTTCACTGTTGCGTTGTTATTATTTTACTGTAATGTTTGCACGATCATTCATTCTCTGTCCTTCGAGGAACACTACCAGCAGTGCCCCTCATGCAGTATATTAAAAATAAGAATTAAGGGTTTTCATAGTTTACCTGTGGCCCCTATATACATCCTCGTTTCATCCTTCTACCTTTCTTTCGTTCCAAATACCTTCCTTGCAATCCTCTGTCCAAAATATAACAATTTTTATTTCTTATATATCTGGGGGTATTTCCCCTAGTTTCATTTCGGAGTTGCAGGGCCTCCCTGACCCTAGCAACGTGCCATATGACCACTATCAGTAAATCATACCGATACAGCACTCACCTGTCGTTAGATATCAATGGAAAAAATAGCTTTCCAAGTAGAAATCAAAAGATATGTACCCCTTATCTACCATCTCCCATTTTGGGCTGTGCCATGAAACGATTAGTTGACAACACATTAACAGCAAGGACTTGGCGAGGCCTGAGAGTAGCTAAGAGGGCCAAGTTATCTATAGCTAGCTTACTGCAATCATTCAGAAAATTATAACTCAGTGGCTTTGACTCTAAGTACTAAAAATGTGAGTTCATTAGTATCTTTTCAGGTAGCTAAAGTATTTAAAAAGATTATAGTGTCCTCTTTCGCTTATACTTGCAATCTAGACTTTGCCAGAAAAATATAAGTATGTCTCATTATTTATTCACGTAGGCAATTGTTGGATTTTAATCTTATTCACTCCTCGATATCTAAAATGCAATATTACCAATACAGTGACTAGACTGTTAACCTTATCAAGAAGAGTACCCATAAAACCACTGTTCAAAGAATAAGGTTGATACGAAAGCCAAAATCTCATATACATGACTGTAGTTTCAGATAATTATCCAAGTTGAACTCTGTTATTCACGAACTTTGGTTGTTATCGCTGTTCTTTCTTCAGATGATATTATTGAAGAACATCATGGCATAGTCAGATCTTAAGTTTCAAAAAAATGTCAGTTATATTGATCTCTTAAATTACAAGTCGACTATGACAGTTACTCTAGAGGATAATCGTAAAAAAGTGGCTCAATGTATCGAATTAATTAGCAAAAGACAGGTTATGATTTGAAGGTGAAGAATATTTGAAGTTAAAATATTTTACTTTTCTTTCAGATGCGTGTATTTACCCTCACATTTGAAATACAAAAGATGAAGCCAGTAAACAAAACATTTCAAGTGGGCATCCTTATTCCCGTAATAACCTGGGAAAGAGATGGAAGCTAATGGAACGTTGGTGGCACAATATGAAATTAATATCTATATCAAAGATGACACAGGGATGGAGGCTGTGAGATTCGTTGACATCTCTTTAAAGATAAGTTTAAATTCCAATTCTTTAAGTTTTTTTATGGAAAGTCTCTTATGTACAGTGTACACTATGTTGTTGAACATACACTATCTGAAATCGTCCAATATAGCAGAAATTCTCTTAAAAGTGAGATTGTTCCTAAATGAATTTTTGGTGAGATAGTCATATATTTTGTCATCACTATACTTTATTAGTTTGATGTCTCTATACCATTGGGTCATTCTTGATATACAGATTTGTTCCTACACACATAAAAACTTTTCGCCCTAAATTATGGATATTATCTCCAGCATAGCTGGAATCTAGCCATAAACTTTTTAAAACGAGATGTTAGCAACCCTCCGCTAGTTATCAGTGGGGGAGTAGCAGGGAGTAGACTCACCCAGTACATTGTGTAATTCTTTTTTTTTTTTTTTTTTTTTTTTTTTTTTTTTTTTTTTTTTTTTGACTTATAAACCCAGCTTTCTCTGTCTGTAAACGCCCCTTTTTTATCTTCGTATGTATGCTTTATTTTTTTCACAATTGTTAATATGCAGATTTGTCCTGGTATACCTGGCCACTCTTGCAGCACGTTTATACTGGAAAGGGAGACTGATCCTCAAAGCTTTTGTCCAGCATGTAGATAACACTCTTGTACTCAGGCCTAAAGTGTTGTGAGTGGTCATCTTCCCAGTGGGAGTGTAATGATAAGATGGCGAAAGAAGTTTTAAAGGGATTTAGAACCTTCGAAGTTGAATAAATCCAGAATTCTTTCTCTGGTGAGGCTGTCTCGTTTCCTCCTCGCTATCTCTGCCCATTCGGCCTCCTCTGGAGGGTGGTCGAGTAAGAGTGATGACTGATTGACCCCCGGACAACCTTTTGGCGTGGAAGGTGCCATCACTTCTCCTAGCAAAGCTTGACGCTCTGTATCACCTTTTGCCTTCCTTGCGGCTTTTGTGTACCCCCTGTAAGGAACAGCTTTGAGAGGTGCTTAAGCTTAAAGCACAGCTGGAGCTCACTGCCTCCTCGTGGTTTGGCCTCGACCTTCCACCCACCGAACCTCTAGAGTGGTGTTCCCTACAGTAGGTTTTGTGCCCCTTGCTGAGATATCCTCTCCAACTCCTTACCCACCTGAGGAGCTAGTGGCAGGTTCTCTACAGTCTCAGCCATGCCTCCGATCGTCTAGTGCAGGGGTGGGGAACCCTTTTTTGGATGAAGGCCATCTTGCAATACCTCAATGCTCCTTTAGGCCGCATAGAATTTTGTTGGTTATTTTATCCTCCAAGTAATTTATTAGTAATCTAAAGAAAGAGTGACAGGTTTATAGAAATTTAAAGCATTACAATTTCAAATATTTGAATCAAGTACTTTTTATACAAATAATCAGTAAATGAATTATATTGAAAACTAAATTTCAAACTATTTTATTCAAGTTTGGGTAGTTTTCAAACTAACGTAAGTAATTGAATTTAAAAATTTAAATTACTTTAGTTAAGAAAGTAGGTTCTTTGTATTAAAATGATAAATAAAATAATATTAATCTCTTGGAAAAGATAGCTTATAAATATCAACAATATAACGTTTTCAAATATTTTATATTGGCAAGTAGGTACTTTTTAAACAATCACATCTCATAAAAATGCAACATCCTAGTAAAAAATGGTATCTGTTTAAACACACTTAGCTGTTTTCATTGAAAAAAATCAATTATTTGCTTTCTTAAGATGTTCAATAAATCCCTAGTTTTTAGCCATCATAGTTGGAACACCATCAGTGCATAACTTATTATAATAAGGAAGTGAAATTTAGTACTCCTTTGTGACATTGCTTATTGAAGTTGTTAAAATGTTTGTTCCCCTTGTCCTTGCGTTAAAGTTACCCAAGAGAAGCTGTTTTTTATACAATCAAAACTCATCAGTGAAAGCACAAATAAAATATTTTTATGCCAAAAACCTGGAACCTGATGACTCATCTAAAACTAACATAGATCACAGTGAGGAGATGGACAAAACAAGAACTCTGTCGTCCATCATACGTTAAATCACTCACTCACTGCAACTAGCAGATTTTCCTTGTTAGCTACAACAGCTGTTGCAGCTTACCAGGAAAAACTGCTAGTTGTATTAAGTTAGGATGCATTGAATTCACGGAAAAATTGCTTCCATTCTCTGGGAGGTACATCACTGAACACAACTTTCCTATTGTGTGTGTGTACATATTTGTATGTGGGTACATACAGTAGAATGATTTCCAACACACGATATTCAGTGTCAAAGCAGAAATATACTACATATACTGTACATATATCAAAAGCCGTAGAAGGCCACACTCGGTGGTCCAGAAGGCCATATGCTGCCTTAAGGCCGCAGGTTCCCCATCCCTGGTCTAGTGTGAGCGTGCATGCAGAGCTTGCTCAGCCGGCCGGAGTTGCTAAGCATGCTGATCTTGGTCAGCACACTGGGCTCACCGAGCAAGAGAACCCATCCAAGGATAATCTACCTTCTCACCAATGTGAGAGGGCTTTCTCACTAAAGTGATCTCCTCCTTGGGTGCTTCAGAATCAAGTATTCGACTCGTTGATGTCTCGCTCTAGCTCTCTGGAGGATGGTCGAGTAGGAGTGATGACTGATTGACTCCCGGACAACCCTCTGGTGTAGAAGGCCCCATCACTTCTCCTAGGAAAGCTTGACGCTCTGTGTCACCTTTTGCCTTCCTTGGGGCTTTTGGGTACCCCCTGTAAGGAACAGCTTTGAGAGGTGCTTAAGCTTAGGGTACAGCAGGAGCTCACTGCCTCCTCGTGGTTTGGCCTCGACCTTCCACCCACCAAACCTCTGGAGTGGTGTTCCCTACAGTAGGTTTTGTGCCCCTTGCTGAGATATCCTCTTCAACTCCTTACCAACCTGAGGAGCTAGTGGCAGGTTCTTTACAGGGTCTCATCTATGCCTGCGATCGCCTAGTGTGAGTGTGCATGCAGAGCTTGCCCAGCCGGCCGGAGTTGCTAAGCATGCTTAGCTTGTTCAGCACACTGGGCTCACCGGGCAGGAGAACCCATCCAAGGTTAATCTACCTTCTCAACAATGTGAGAGGGCTTCCTCACTAAAGTGGTCTCCTCCTTGGTTGCTTCGGAATCGAGTATTTGACACGTTGATGCCTCGCCCTAGCTCTCTGGTGATCAAGGCTGTCTATACCTTATAGCCAAAGTCCCTGCCCACAGTGATTCTCAGGTACCACAAGTCTTTATGTGTCTCGCGAGTGTGACTCCCTTTGGGGTCCCTCCTTGGGAACCTACCCTCCAGGGGCAAGTGCCTGAAAGTTCTAGCGTTTGTAAGAAATGGCAGCTGGCGGTCAAGAACAAGCAACCTGGAGGGTGGTCGAGTAAGAGTGATGACTGATTGACCCCCGGATAACCCTCTGGTGTGGAAGGCCCCATCACTTCTCCTAGCAAAGCTTGATGCTCTGTATCACCTTTTGCCTTCCTTGTGGCTTTTGTGTACCCCCTGTAAGGAACAGCTTTGAGAGGTGCTTAAGCTTAAAGCACAGCAGGAGCTCACTGCCTCCTCGTGGTTTGGCCTCGACCTTCCACCCACCGAACCTCTAGAGTGGTGTTCCCTACAGTAGGTTTTGTGCCACTTGCTGAGATATCCTCTCCAACTCCTTACCCTCCTGAGGAGCTAGTGGCAGGTTCTCTACAGAGTCTCAGCCATGCCTGGGATCGCCTAGTGTGAGCGTGCATGCAGAGATTGCTCAGCCGGCCGAAGTTGCTAAGCATGCTGAGCTTGTTCAGCACACTGGGCTCACCAAGCAGGGAAACCCATTCAAGGTTAATCTACCTTCTCACCAATGTGAGAGGGCTTCCTCACTAAAGTGGTCTCCTCCTTGGGTGCTTCGGAATTAAGTATACGACTCGTTGATGTCTCGCTCTAGCTCTCTGGTGATCATGGCTGTCTATACCTTATAGCCACAGTCCCTTCCCACAGTGATTCTCAGGTACCACAAGTCTTTATGCATCTCGCGAGTGTGACTCCCTTTGGGGTTCCGCCTTGGGAACATACCCTTCAGGGGCAAGTGCCTGAAAGTTCTAGCATTTATAAGAAATGGCAGCTGGCGGTCAAGAACAAGCAACCTTTGCCTTGCTCCTCTCCATCTGAACACATGTGCCTTACAGGCAAACACACGGCTACTTGTGAACATCCTGCAGGTTCTATGACGAGTTCTCTAGCCAGTCCCTTTTCAAGGTGGTGGAGTCATACTTGTCACAGTGCACTTGCCAACTACACACAGGCAGGTTGGCCAGGCAAGCTTGTACTGATGACAAAGATCTGGTCCCTTCTTTCCCAACACTCGCTACCTCGGTACATTCGCCAAGTGAGTGAGTTACTTGTGATCAGAGTAAACATGAGCACTATCCGTTGTGAGATCCTGCAGTTTTATTTTTTTCATGAAGGATGTGATATGGTTCCCACAGCTTGCTCAGGCAGTGAAACTGGTTGTTGTTGATGCTGTTCCAGTGCCACAACCAGTGACCTCTTCTCAACCAATCACTATCCCTCTCACGGTGTCTAGATCTCAAGGAAATACCAATATACCCATGGATATTAGCAGTAGGAGTACTGCCTCCAGGTATGTACCTCCTCCTCCTCCTGTGGTTTCTGCTTTGCTGTTCCATCACTCATCTGGGTACCAGAGGTACTTACACTCTACAGCTTCTCATGACCAGCCTAAACCCATTCGTGCGTAATTGGGTATCATCCCACTTAAGCCATTGAGGCAGTATATGTCTCCTCCAGGGGATACTTTGCACCCAAGAATGAGCAGGGGTTCGAAATCTTCAATGGAGGTCTCATTTACTGATAACTATTGGTTGTCCCCAGGAAGTTCATTCGAACTGAACCATCTGCTCCACCCCCAGAGCCTAAGCCAGACCCCGTAGCCCCCAACAAGCTTCACACTCAGCAGCAGAGCCTTGAAAGGAGACTTCCTCTCTCCATCCCTCCTTCGCAGCTAAATCCCGGAAGAGGAAGGATACAAAACTCTTCCAAAAAAACTGGGCTTCAAAGGCTCTTGATGACCCAATCTAACGGAAGGGCGCTCTTGGTTTGCTTCCAGACCCATCGTTGCCTACAATGCAGAACCTGCCTTCCAGGTATCATGCCCCTTTTAGGTCACCCATTAACAAACCCGACACAATTCAGGCTCCTGTGGTTGGATTTGGACGAGTCTAAGGATGAGATATTTGAACACACTGACGGTATGCTGCCTTTATCTGCTAGCCCTATGACCTCTGCTGCTGATCAGAGAGAGTTGGATCCTTTCTTCATGCAAGTCTTGGTTTGCATAAGGAAAATCAATGGACTGGGTGAACCATCTTACTCCACCCTCAAAGAGAAGGATACGACCGATGACAGTTTTTGCCAGGGCCCCAAATTGGGAAGATCAGGATCGAGGTAACTTGTCTAGGATAGTGGAGGGAGCCAGGAAGTAGGTCATATCCCAGGTCGCAGGATCTTTGATGAAAACAACTCACAACTGCCACTGGGCCCAGCGGTCCTGACACTGACACACAATATCTCCTTAGACAAGTTAATGGCACAATAGGTGACTTTCTTGACTGCCGAAGCCACGTTCATGGAACTGGTTGCAAAGCCTCCTTACAAGCTGATTCGTGGATCGATTTCTATTCTCGCTCCATGGGGTACATGATCGCCACTGAGAACTTGCATGATCCACACCAGAAGAAGGCAATGAACACATTTTGCTTTCAGGGTCAAGAGCTGTTGAGTTTCTCGCTCACAACGTAGCCAACCAGTGGGCGAACTGGATTCTGAAAAGATGAGACTCAGTCATTTCACGATTCCAGAGGCAGGTGCCAAAGAGAGAGGTGCTCAAGCTACGCAACTCACCAGTGGAAGGTCCTTCCTTATTTAACTCGGAGGACTTTGACACAGTCACACAGTTCTGGAGTAAGCCGAGTAACGAATCCCTCCAACTTAGGGTGGTGACATTTCATTCTCACTCTTCAGCACCATCCGTGTCAAGGACATTCCCCATGTATAGCCAGGCATATAGAAGAGCAGTGCCAAGAAGCAATCTCCTAAGCAACCCTTTCTTGGTGGAAGAGGTGGCCATTCCTGCTAGGGAGGTCATTACTCTTGCCTGACCACCATAGAGAGGATGCCAAAACCAAAGGTGGCATGGATAGTCTCAGTCTCCAAGCAGGATACTGCATCTCGTTCACACTATCTCTCCCTCCCTTGACACAACATCCAGTGTTGATGTAATCCTTCGTAAAGGGATCAACGAAGGATCTCGCCTTTCGGGTAGAAGTCCAGAGCAAGTTGGAGAAGGGCGCTCAACAGGTCCCAAGGCTCCTAAAATTGACTCTCTAGTAGAGAAGGCACCTGAAGGCTGGAGGCTAGTCATCGATCTTTTCGCTTTGAACAAATTTGGAAACACCAGAAATGGTCAGAAGGATTTCATGATCACACTGGATCGCCTGTGTCAAGGAATTAACTATGTTTCATCCTTCACGAGAGAAAATACCTGTTCCATGTGCTTTGCTTCAGCCTGTCCACGTGCTTTGCTTCAGCCTGTCCACAGCCCCACAGGTATTCATAAAGATATTCACCCTTGTCACATAGACATCGATTGAAACCTCTGTTGTAGGTCATGTGAATGACCTCAGCCCGCTGGTTCGCTTGGGAATGTATGCTGTCTCAGCTTCCACCGGTGACAGGATTCTGTCTCCATGTCAATCTGCAGACAAAGGGTTTTTTTCTGTCACCTCATTGTTCTTACCGATTGCTTGGGAGAGCAACAGCCAGGAGACGAAGGCCTTCCGGATAAGCATCGGGTTGGAGACAAGCGAACTACTCCTTCGATTCCCATATGACCTATGGCATCTCCCCATGGACGCCATGTGTCACGACCGGCGATGTGCCACGCCCGATAGTTAGTCGGGTTAGAGTCGCCGCTACGAAACCAAGTCTCGTAATTACTCTGCTATTCAAGACCACCATCATAAGAACTTTGTATAAAACTTATACTTGGTTTTTTAAAGTAGAATAGTGAAGTGAGAGTAACATTAATTTTATTTTATGCATCTGTAAGTTCGTTTCCTGGTTGATTGTTTGCCCAAGAATAGTGTAAAGATGTTCAATAATATAAAAGAGCACTTATCTTTATTAATGTAATTGGAAGCTTTGCCGCCTTTTCAAGTAACTTAAGTGTGCTCAATAACTCATGTAATTTTTTACTGAAATACAATATGTTGAATCGCAGATTCACCTCTGCTTGATCCCGCTTTCTGAAAATCTATTTTAATTAAATTGTTGAGAACTTTGCCACCCTAGTATCAACCTGGCCCCATCCCAACAGCATTTGTCTCCTTTGCTATCTAGACGATTCTTTTACACTGAGACCTGAGGATTATTTTAAATTTCAAAAAGTATTCTCTCCAACCATCATAAGAACTGGTATACCTCAAGGTGCGAATACGCACCAAAAAGGCATGGTTTTTCTGTCCTAAAGTGAAATAGAGAGATTCAAGGAAACAGACCCCTCTCTTCCTCTCACAAGACTTGCTGCTGGCACATCAGTGGCATTGCCTGTTGGGACATATGGCCTCTCTGAAAAGTCCAGTGCCAAATAGCCGTCTGCTCATTCTATCTCTCCAGTGGCAACTAAAATCGTTTTGGTAGCAACACAGGGATCCTCCCTACCTCCAAGCTCTGAAAGGATTGGAGCAGAAGGGAGACCAAGTTGGTGGGGTAGCAGATACCAATCTTTTCAGGGGTTTAAAACTTCTTTCCTCCCCTTCGGATTTGATGCTCTTTATGGATACATCAAAAGAAGGGTGGAGGCTAACCTGTTGCAGCACAAGGCGCCCGGGCTGTGGTCTGATGCCGCCTGGCAGCAGCCTTTCTAGCACACAAGCACTTCCAATGGGTACTTTTAGGTCACTCCATGATACTGTTGAGTAACAACACAATGGTAGTGACATACCTAAATAAGCAAGAAGGTACTTTTTTACAGCTACTCTGAGTTAATTACTTCCATATTGAGAAGTCTTGAGTTTTCTAATATTCAAAATGATGCTCCTTCAATTACTGGAAACGTTCCTTATAATTTCTAGATAAATTTGTGCATACAAATTGTTACCCTAATTTGCTTTTTAAAGCTAATTCAAATTTAAGAACGTTAGTTTAGCAAACTCTGAAATCAAATGTTTTGTTTGTATAGAATCTAAATTATTTATTTATTTACTTAAAATACATATTACATTTTTATAAACTGTAATCAATTGACCTCACGTGTGCTTGTTTCTATTGATTTTCATGAAAGAGTAGGTATGAAAATGACAAATTCGAAGATAATTTGTATTTTTCCTAACCATACAAACCTTAGCTATTTACAAAGGGTATTACTTTTAGCGCAGCTGAAATGACGAGCCAATAGTTTTTAACGAGGGTTAATTACCCCCGCGCTAGTTAGCGGGGGGTGGGGAAGGGTAGCTTGCTACCCCTCCCCCCTCCACACACCGGTGACTTGCTTCACTTCACTTAGAGGTAGGACTTGACTTGGGGGTCAGGGATGGCGGGCACATATGTGTAAATAGCTAAGGTTTGTATGGTTAGGAAAAATACAAATTATCTTCGAATTTGTCATTTGTTCCGTAACCGAAATACAAACCACGCTATTTACAAAGGGTGACTTACCCCCTAGGAAGGGTGGAAAGTCCCCAGCCTTACTGACTTCGGCTTGCCCGGGGGCTCGTTCCCTCAGTGAGCAGCACTAGAGAGAGGGAGCCCCTGTACCTCACAGGTTCCTAGCATCGCTAGGAACGAGTGGCCTACATAAGTAGTGTGAGGAGGAGAGTGTGACTCGTCCTATGAAGTTGACCTTGAGACCTTCAGATAGGAATTCTAGGATAGGACGTTCCCCATACCACCTCGTCAGGGTATGGGAGACGCAACAGTATTAAGCTTAATACTAGGAGCACAAAGAAGCATGGGTTACCTGCTGAGGTCGACGTCAGCTATGCGAGGACCAGGATGCTGCTTCCCCAAGAGAGGGGAGAATGGAGAAAGAAGTAAGGGTCAGACATACTCTTTCATTCACACAGACTAAGACCGGGTAACAACGCCCTCAACCTACTGCTACTTGTCCAAAAAGGAGCCTGAGGTTAGACCAGCTGTTGTACAGCCACCACAGGGCCGATAGAGAACGTATCGAGGCTCCTGTGGGTCACGTCTTGCAGGTAGTGGGCTGTGAAGGTCGTTTGACGCTTCCAGACCCCAGCTTGAAGTACCTGCGTCACAGAGAAGTTTCTCTTGAAGGCCAGGGATGTAGCAATACCCCTGACATCGTGGGCCCGAGGGCAACGTGACGGAGGAGGGTCAGGATTCAGGGCATGGTGGATAACCCTTCGAATCCAAGCAGAGATGGTGTTCCTGGTGACCCTCCTCTTTGTCCTGCCTGTGCTCACAAACAAAGCTCGCACATGAGGACGGACTGCAGCCGTTCTCTTCAAGTAGTACCTCAGACACCTCACTGGGCATAGTAGCAGCTGGTCTGGGTCGTTTGTTACAGAACGGAGACTCGCGATCCTGAAAGAGTCGAACCGAGGATCCGGCACTCCAGGATTCTGAGTCTTGGCCACAAACTCAGGGACGAACCTGAACATTACCTCCCCCCATCCCCTTGAATGGGCGATGTCGTACGAGAGACCATGAAGTTCACTAACTCGCTTGGCCGAGGCCAAGGCGAGTAGGAAAGCCGTCTTCCAAGACAGGTGGCGATCGGAGGCCTGGCGTAATGGCTCGAAGGGAGGTCTCTTGAGAAACCTGAGGACTCGAACCACGTTCCAAGGAGGGGGTCTCACTTCCGACTGGGGGCAGGTAAGCTCATAGCTTCGTGTGAGTAAAGAGAGTTCTAGCGACGAAGAAATATCCACGCCCTTCAATCTGAAGGCCAAGCTTAAGGCTGAGCGATAGCCTTTCACCGCCGAGACAGAAAGGCGCATTTCTTCTCGCAGATACACAAGGAAGTCCGCTATTGCTGGAATAGTGGCATCGAGTGGAGAGATACCCCTTCCACGACACCAACCACAAAAGACTCTCCACTTCGCTTGGTAGACTCCCTCAGAGGACCTTCGCAGGTGCCGAGACATTCTCTCCGCAACCTGTTGCAAAAAGCCTCTCTCCGCGAGGAGACGCTGGATAGTCTCCAGGCGTGAAGCCGAAGCGAGGCTACGGCCCTGTGAGGAACACCGGAGTGGGGTTGTCTGAGAAGCTTGTGTCGTGGAGGAAGCTCCCTTGGGAGTTCCGTCAGGAGTTGCAGAAGGTCCGGAAACCATTCCGCGTGATGCCATAGCGGAGCTACTAGAGTCATGGAACAGTTGACCGATAGTCTGGTCCTGTTGAGCACCCTTCTCATCAGGCAGAATGGTGGGAAGGCATACACGGCGATGTTGTCCCACCGTTGCTGGAAAGCATCTTGCCAGAGTGCCTTGGGGTCCGGGACTGGTGAGCAGTACAGGGGCAGCTTGAAGTTCAAGGCTGTCGCGAACAAGTCCACCGTCGGGGAACCCCACAAAGTCAGGACTTTGTTGGCTATCTGAGGATCCAAAGACCACTCGGTACTCACTATCTGCGAAGCCCTGCTCAGACTGTCGGCGAGCACATTCCTTTTGCCAGGAATGAAGCGAGCTGATAGTGTTATCGAGTGGGTTTCGGTCCACCTCAGAGTCTCTACTGCAAGATGGGATAGCTGTTGCGAAAAAGTGCCTCCCTGCTTGTTGATATAAGCCACTACCGTGGTGTTGTCGCTCATCACCACCACGGAGTGACCCGCCAGGAACCGTTGGAACTGTTGAAGGGCCAGAAAGACGGCCTTCAATTCTAGCAGGTTGATGTGTAGGCACTTTTCTGATTCTGACCAAAGGCCTGAGGCCCTCTGGTTCAGAACGTGCGCCCCCCACCCTTCTTTTGACGCGTCCGAAAACAGAGTCAATTCCGGGGGGAGGACGAGAAGACTCACTCCCTTTCGCAGGTTCTCGTCGGCCAGCCACCACCGCAAGTCCGTCTGTTCCAGAGACCCCATTGGGATCAGAATGTCCGGGGAATCGGATCCTTGATTCCACCGGGACTTGAGCCGCCATTGAAGGGATCTCATCCTGAGGCGGCTGTTTGGAACCAGACGGGCCAGGGAGGATAGGTGGCCTAAGAGACGCAACCACGATTGGGCGGGGAGTTCTTTTCGCCTGAGGAAAGGTTCCGCCACCCTCCTCAGCCTTGCTATCTGGTCGTCTGATGGAAAGGCTTTGTGGAGATTGGTGTCTATTAGTATGCCTAGATAAACCAGTCGTTGGGACGGCTGCAGAGAGGACTTCTCGAGGTTTACCACGATCCCCAGATCCTGGCAAAGATCTAGAAGCCTGTCTCGGTGTCGAAGAAGGGTCGACTCCGAGTCTGCTAGGATCAGCCAATCGTCTAGGTAACGAAGGAGACGAATGCCGTTCCTGTGCGCCCAAGTCGAAATCAGGGTGAACACTCTGGTGAACACCTGAGGAGCTGTGGAGAGACCGAAACACAGCACCTTGAACTGGTAGATCTTGTTGTCTAGGCAGAATCTCAGGTACTTCCTGGAAGACGGATGGATTGGGATCTGGAAGTACGCATCCTTTAGATCCAGTGTACACATGAAGTCTTGTGGTCTTACCGCAAGTCTGACCATGTCTGCTGTCTCCATGCTGAACCGGGTTTGTTTGACAAACCTGTTCAGAGCCGAGAGATCGATGACGGGTCTCCAGCCTCCAGTAGCCTTCTTTACAAGAAAGAGTCGACTAAAGAAGCCTGGAGAGCCGTCCACGACCTCCTGGAGAGCACCCTTCTCGAACATGGTCTCGACTTCGGCCTGAAGCCAGCCCCTTTGCCAATCCCATGGCATAGGAGCTCAACGGCACTGGATTCGCTGTCAGGGGAGGTTGAGATGACGTGAACGGGACGCGATAACCTTGGCCGATCACTAAGACCGTCCAAGCATCGGCCCCGTGATGTTGCCACCTGCGGATGCAACGCTGAAGGCATCCCCCCACAGGTGGACACGCAGGGGGACTGCCACCCCTAGGGCTTGCAGCCGCGGCCGCCACCCCTAGAAGTCTTGCCTCCCCTGGAGGACTTACTGCCCCTCTTGACCTTGGCTCTTTCTTAGCTGCCGGTGCCTGTTTGGGAGCCTTACGAGGCTGTTGCTGCTGTTGTGGCGGGGCTGGAGGCTTATAGGGCCGAGTTGTAAGGGCCCTGTGGAGGAGGGAGTCCGTGCTGGATTTCCTCCACCTCTCAGCCGTTCGCTCCAAGTCTTGAGGCTCAAACAGGCTCTCCCCCAAGAGGGAGGCATGTCGGAGCCTACACACATCTACGGCGGGGACCTTCGGATGGGATCTCTCGGACACAGCATCGCGACGCTTCAACACAGAGTTGGCCCACAGGGTGGTAACCTGGTACGCCAAAAACTCGATGGAGCGGGTGCCCGAGAGCAAGAAGGTCTCTAGGGCCTTCCTATTGGTCTCCTTGGACAAGTCCTCCGATCGCAATAGGATGCCCAGAGATCCTAACCAGAAGTCCAGCCACGAAGTGGCCTGCATGGCACACTTAGCGACCTTCTCGTGGTTAAGGATCTCTGCCGCCGAGAACGACACCTGCCGGGCAGAGAGTTTCTCCAAGGGAACTCCCTTTGCCAGCTCCTCCACAGAGTGATGGAGAGGAAGAGCGAGGTTGTGCTCACCCAGGATCTCGAAATACCTCCTCTGCTGAAGGCGAGGAGGAGGGATGAGTTTGTTCCCGGCAGTGGAACGACTGGAGTAGGCAAGAAGTGCGAGCTGAGCATTGGCCCTAGCTCTGGCACTCTTCAGCCCCCGAGACCAGGGCAGAGCTGCACTGGTCTTAGGGGCCTTCCGAACGTCAAACACTTCATCCAAAATCGTGTCTTTGCCTTCACGGGGGGGGGGGGGGGGGATGACTGGATCCGTAAGACTGTTAAGTTGCCTTATCAGGCTTAGGACCTGCCAGAAGGCATGTTCGGACTCTTGCTGTTCTCCTCCCTGCGGGCTGGCAGCTAAGTCTCCTGCCCCAGGAATCTCTTCCTGGGGTGATACGTGGACATTCCCCTGGGTAGTCGTGGGTTCCTGACGAATCCTTGCAGAGGATTTAGGGATGGTCTTGGAATCCTTGGGTTCCCTCCTGGGAGGGATACAGGATCCCAACAACGAGGTTCGAGGGGCCCCTTCCTCACGAGACGATTCTCCTGCCTGAAGCGAAGTCTCCCCCCCTGGTGCCGAGGTGAAGACTACCGCCCCACTGGACTCACCTGAGGACGGAAAGGCCTCGTCCACGGGAGAAGGAGAGAGTACTCATGCAGGAGAGGGGACCCTCGAGACCGACCTCTTGGGAACCAACTTCGCCCTGGGGGAAGTCACCACGAAGTCCACTCCTCTCTTTCTCTTCAGCGTAGGAGAGACAGCCGCTGGTTTGTTACCCTGGCCGGCGAGTGCTGGTTTCATAACCCTCATTAACGCCCGTGCCAGCGGACCAAACCAAGTCTGCTGCTCCAAGGACACAGAGTCCGAAATCCTCGCTAAGGTGAAAGGGATCGGGCGATCCTTTGGAGTGGACACGACGGTACCTGCCTGAAAAGAAGGTGGGGAAGAATGCTGTACTGACCTGTCTTCGTCCTGCACTACCAACCTGTGCTTGGATGGAGGTGATCCCGAGTGCCGTCTAGGAGCACGCGTCCCTGCTGCTACCACCGGCTGTGGAATTCGCCGCGAATTATGGTCGCGCGAGGGCGAACTATGGTCGCGCGAGGGCGAACTATGGTCGCGCGAGGGCGAACTATGGTCGCGCGAGGGCGAACTATGGTCGCGCGAGGGCGAACTATGGTCGCGCGAGGGCGAACTATGGTCGCGCGAGGGCGAACTATGGTCGCGCGAGGGCGAACTATGGTCGCGCGAGGGCGAACTATGGTCGCGCGAGGGCGAACTATGGTCGCGCGAGGGCGAACTATGGTCGCGCGAGGGCGAACGGTCGCGCGGGCGCACTGGCGAACGGTCGCGCGGGCGCGCGGGCGAGCGATCGCTCGGGCGCGCAGGCGAGTGGGCGTGAGGGTGGGCAGGTAAATGAACACGTGTCCAAGGCGACGAACGCAAGCGATGGCGTGACGGCGAGGGATCGTGCTGCCGCGTAGGTGAAGAAGATCGCTGGTGATAATGACCGCGTGATGGTAAGCGATGGCGAGCAGCATGTGTAGGTGAATGATCGCGTGATAGGGTGCGATGGTGATCAGCATCCGCAAGAGGGCGAGCGTTCAGGGTTGTGCGATGAGGAGCAGCATGCGTAAGCGGGCGATCGTGCAGGGTTGTGCGATGGCGAGCAGCATGCGCAGGTGAATGATCGCGTGAAAGGGTGCGATGGTGATCAGCATCCGCAGGAGGGCGATCGTTCAGGGTTGGGCGATGAGGAGCAGCATGCGTAAGCGGGCGATCGTGCAGGGTTGTGCGATGGCGAGCAGCATGCGCAGGTGAATGATCGCGTGAAAGGGTACGATGGTGATCAGCATCCGCAGGAGGGCGATCGTTCAGGATTGTGCGATGAGGAGCAGCATGCGTAAGCGGGCGATCGTGCAGGGTTGTGCGATGGCGAGCAGCATGCGCAGGTGAATGATCGCGTGAAAGGGTGCGATGGTGATCAGCATCCGCAGGAGGGCGATCGTTCAGGGTTGTGCGATGAGGAGCAGCATGCGTAAGCGGGCGATCATGCAGGGTCATGCGATGGCGAGCAGCATGTGTAGGTGATCGCTGGCGAGCTGGTGATCGCTGGCGAGCAGAAGGTCGACGCGTGTCCTGTGAGAGGACAGGTGGTGCGGCGCGTTCACGAGCAGGAACGGGAAGATCGCTGGCGCGTTGGCGAACATGTGTTTCTGACACACGCGCAGCACGATGTTGCGTAGCCACAGGACCAGGTGGATGGTGAGCAGGGAGTTCAGCAGGAACTAAAGGGTGGTCAGAGACCGCAGGGCGATGGTCCTCAAATGAGCGCTGACGCTCGGAAGAGAGCTGACGAGCAGGAGAGCGCTGGCGAGGGGGGCGAACATCAGGAGAGAGCCGACGAGCAGGTGAGCGTCGGCGAGCAGGAGAGTCTTGGCGAGCAGGAGAGTCTTGGCGAGCAGGAGATCGTCGACGAGCAGGAGATCGCTGGCGAGCAGGAGATCGCTGGCGAGCAGGAGAGCGCTTGTGCGCTAGCCCTGCTCGCATAAGGGAAGAATCCCTTAGCCCCGAAGGGACCGTTGCCCGTCGGGTGACGAGTTCTCCAGAAGGCGAAGATCCGGCAGGAGATGGTGAGCGGTCTGCAGAGAGGTTCAAGGAGGGCGGAGCAGTCGGTTGAGGCTGACGAGGAGAGTCCCCCCCGGAGGACGAAGACCCAAAAAGGCGCCTCTTAGTCCCCCTGTAAGGGGAAGGGAGGCCCTTGGGACGTAGAGGGCGGTGAGCCTTACGGCGGAGGCGGCCTCGGGGGAGATCGTCGGGACCATCGGTCCTCCGAAGGGGAGTCTCCGTCAAAACACTTCCCTCAGAAGGAAGCTGGGCAGCAGACGAGACCGAAGGACTCACTTCCCCCTTCGAAGGATGCACGGAAGGAGGAGGAGAGCCTTGAGCACCATCACCAGCAACAGCACCTGCGTCGGAAGGCCCAGCCACGTCGGAGGCCTCTGTCACCACGACGTCGACAATAGACAGAGGGTCTACCTCCGCTACCACCGGCAACTGTTTAACAGCGGCCCCCAACGAGACAAGGTCAATAAGAGCGACCCTGGAGGGCAAGCCCTTAAGCCCCAGGGACGACCAAATTTGTAAAAGATCATCACTGGATAAGGCATTATTATCAATAACCTCCCCCGGAGGAGGAGGGGGAACCGCCTCGCTTCGCTATGGGAGGCGACGCCCTCTCCCCCCACCGAAGGTAGGGAAACAGAACAAGGGCCTGCGCTCCCACTCGGACGACTCTCCTTAGGAGGCGGACGAGGGGGAGCTTCGGAGGAGGTTTGGGCGGCGGAAGAAGAGTCCCGAGAACCTTCCTCCTTCAAGGCTAACCCAGGAGGAGAACGGTCTCTCTTGGACTTCTTCTTACGCCGACGGCCAAACCTCTCCCACTGGGAGGCAAACCACTCCCTACACTCACGGCACATGTTATCCTGGTCGCACCGTCGGCCCCGACATTGAGGGCAGAGGGTGTGAGGATCCGTAATAACGTCCGACATGAAAGTCCCACAAGGACGGCCGGCAACTCCAGGGCATGTACGCATAGTAAATAAAAGAAAATAACTGAAGGTCAACTTCCAACCAATCACACAAGCTGAAAAGAAAAAGCAGAAAATTAAAGGCTGTCGCGAAGGCGATGAACAGACACGTCTGATCACCGCCGAGCCAAAAGTGAAGTGAAGCAAGTCACCGGTGTGTGGAGGGGGGAGGGGTAGCAAGCTACCCTTCCCCACCCCCCCACCCCCGCTAACTAGCGCGGGGGTAATTAACCCTCGTTAAAAACTATTGGCTCGTCATTTCAGCTGCGCTAAAAGTAATACCCTTTGTAAATAGCGTGGTTTGTATTTCGGTTACGGAACAAAGCAAAATTACTTATTGCTATAATCTCATCAAATAGTAGTTTTATATAGTATTTTATTATATGTTTGAGTTTGCCTATCTAGGCGTTTTATTTGTCTTGAATAATATGAAGATTAATTCATAAAATATTTTTTTCAGGATAAAGTTGGTCGCTTGTTTGCGATTAACAAATGAGTGACGGTAGATAAAATGACGATGACCATTCATCACAAGAAAACTCCTATTCTACTGTGCTAGTAGAATTTGGGATATGTGACTTCAAGAAAGAAAACACATAACATGGTTTTAGGTGTGGGGAGAATTATCAATTTCAAAAATTCTTGTGTAAATCTGTTTACAGTGAGGGTCTAAGCATCTTGATATTGCCTAATCTATCTAAGTTAAAATTTAACTGCATAACTTATTTTTCGATAAATTCTTATATCTGTTGCTGTCTATGTCATACGGTTTTCTTTTTACATTATTATAGTTAAGTTTAAGCTATCGTAATGCTACTCTCAGTGTTTATTTGAAATTTTCAACAAAGAACAAACTGCAAAATTCAGTTATACTCTCTTTGCAACTCAAGAAAATCAGTGAATCACAACTTTAAATACTATGTCTTTTGCCATCTTAGATCATACTGATTTTACTAGAAGCTTCAGTTGAAAAACTTTATTTATTAAGTTTATTTCGTATTCGTAAGGGGATAAAATATTGGTAATGACCAGTTTTTCAGGACTACAGAAAAAGGTTACATAGTTTCCAGCTGTGCCACTTGATTCTAATTTGATTAGACCACACTGCTTGTATGTTTGTCAATCTTCTAAACACATTTGGAATAGGTTTTTCATGATACCTGAATTTGTACTTTTCGATAATTGATAGCTATGATTTCTATTTAGCATTTAACGTGATACAAACACCTGATTATAGTACTATTATAAATCATAAAAAAAAAAATGTTAACTACAACTTTTGTTACTGATACTAAATAATTTTTTTTCACAAACAAGCATTGTGGTATCTTTAGGTATTTTTTTATATTTAGAAAATGTGGAAAATATTCAATTCGATTATATGACATAATGTATGTTTTTAAAACGTTATATTACCACAAGTTAAGATATTTTACCTTAACTTTACTTAACAGTTTTGTAACCCAAAGGTCAGCTGATCACCAGTTTTTCAATCGGGTGAGGTCCTACTGGGTAATGATTTTTTTTTTTTTATACATGGATTTCCATTCTTCAATATATTTCTATGGTTCTGTTCCCTTGGTAGCACCTTTGGATATTGAACTTAAGGCTGATAGATTGGAAAGCTACGTAAACAGTTCTAGGTGTTTTATCTTGTGTTTTATCTTATGATATTATAAGGTTTCGTTTCTATCCTTAACTTCCATTAGGCCTTCCTATTCTGTAAATATGTGCTGTTCATTAGCCTTTCCCTTTATTAGAAAACATCATATGCACTTTGATGGCATAAAACTTATAACTATTTTTTATGCTTTTTTAGGAGTTTTCTGCCTACAATAGAGGCTGCATTTCTGTGAACAACTAAGGTTTAGCAACTAATTTAATTCCATTTTTCTTGCTCTGTTTGATGTGAAGCTTTCTCATGATGGTAATTAATCTGGAGGATTGCGGAAAATATATTTTATTTGGTTAGATCACAATTCTTCCCTTATGTTGATTGACTGGTTTGAACGTACGATAGCAAACTGCTAAACTATGAGGTCTCTTTTTTAGTAACTGATTATATATGAAGGTTCTGTCCACAAAGTAATTATCTCGGAGAATCTATAGTCGGATACTTTATCAAAAATCTCCTGTACTCTCTTTTCATAGATCTCGTTGAAGGCTGAAATTTCATCGTTGGGTAATTGTTGATAGTTTGATGAGTTGGAAATTATATAGATTTTAAGGAGTTAAATTTCAGGATTATAATTGCCTTAAGAATGAATCAAGGAGTTAAGTTTCAGGATTATAATTGCCTTAAGAATGAATCAAGGAGTTAAATTTCAGGATTATAATTGCCTTAAGAATGAATCAAGGAGTAGAGTTTCAGGATTATAATTGCCTTAAGAATGAATCAAGGAGTTAAGTTTCAGGATTATAATTACCTTAAGGAAATTTTCAGGCCATTCTAGCTGAAATTTCTAGAAGGGCAAGTTTGGTTTCAAGAGACTTTAGTTTTTTCTCGATTTGCTTTTTTGTGAAGGACTTATACGGTCTGCTTTAAAGTACCTCCTAGAATAAATTCTGACATTGTGTGTGTGTTTCTTCTTGAGTCTGTTGAGTTTCTTTGGGCATTCATGCTCTATGGAGCTTGTGAGTAATTCTTGCTTACATATTCTTTCAGATAATTCTGTCATAAAGAAATATTTCCTGTCACTTTGGGGTGTAAAGGGCTTTTGTTAGAATTCAGTTATTTGGGGGCACTTTCTGTTTGAAAGCGTCTTGTAAAGTTCTGCTTGTTTTATGAATTTACTCAGAACAAAGATATTTGATAATGCCATGATTTACCAAGCTCTCGTGATAATACTCCTTAGTTCAGATTTAATTAAAACTTCTTTCTTAGCACTCATTGATCTATGGTTTTAGATTATTTTGGGTATTCATCGTGGAATCCTTTATGTATGCAGTTATTCGAGGTGCTATCTGGGGCACTTCATTTAACAGATTTTAGTATTCCTTCGTGTGCAGAATTTTTGTAGCACACTGGTTTATTCAGTTATTCGTGAAATTTATCCGCCTTTGAAGTTACTCTGGACACTTTCGTCTTTAGTGTTATTTAGAATACTTCTATGGGGTTATCTTGGGTACTCAACAGATAATGAAGTTAACTGGAGTATTCCTTGATCCCAAGTTATTTGAGTTGATTACATAATGTCACTCATCTTTTTTTTTTCAAGAAATTCCTTGTTTCATTCTTTTTTTTCCAAGAAATTCTTGTTTCATTCTTTTTTTTTTCAATTAACTCTTGTTTTCAAGAGAGTTATTTAGTCATTTATTTCCTCTACAGATTTCTAGTCTATCATCCGGTTCCAGAGTTATCTGGCATTGCTCTGTGAATTAAAGTCTAATTGGCAAAATCTTTGTAATTGGTGGATTTAAGTTTTAACATGTTCCTAATAATTTTACCTTTATTTAACTTGGATATTTGAAAGAGAACTTCTCTATCAATAGACTTCAAGGTATGTTACTCACATGTAGCACCTATGCTATCTGCCAAACGATTATAAAACTTAGGTGAGCTTTACTTGATCTCCTTTTGTTTTTTGAATAAGAAAATATTAAAAGCATAATATTCTGTAAATTCTTGGATATTGCTTAGAGAAAATCATGTATTATAATTACCATTTATTTTCCTTTTATCAAAAACAACGTAATCCATTTTGCAATTCTATGTTTTCTAAGGATGAAAACAAACTAGAATACTTCTTTTGATTTATATGTTACATATCAAGAAATGCGTGTTGTCTTGTATTTCTTATTTTTTCATTTGTGAATAATTCTTAAATATCAGTTAAAGTTCGTCCCTATACCCGTCTTCCATTTGACCTTTTGTATGGACTGCAACAGTACTCCCCCCCCCCCTCTCTCTCTCTCTCTCTCTCTCTCTCTCTCTTTCTCTCTCTCTCTCTCTCTCTCTCTCTCTCTCTTTTGAGGGAAATTCAGGAACTTATAGTGAGAGAGAAATATAATGGAGAGGCTGGCTAACGTGAGACTTAATGGAGAGGCTAGCTAATGAAACTTAGTAAATTTAATGTTTAAGAAATATAATGAAATATAGGGCAATGAAGATCAATTGAACTAGAAAATTATGAAACATCGGTTGCTTAGACTAAAGGTCATTGGATTTAGGTTACTGAAAGGTATTGATATACATACATACATATACCAAAGGCACTTCCCCCAATTTTGGGGGGTAGCCGACAACAACAAGAAACAAAACAAAAAGGGGACCTCTACTCTCTACGTTCCTCCAGCCTAACCAGGGACTCAGCCGAGTTCAGCTGGTACTGCTAGGGTGCCACAGCCCAACCTCCCACATTTCCATCACAGATGAAGCTTCATACTGCTGAGTCCCCTACTGCTGCTACCTCCGCGGTCATCTAAGGCACCGGAGGAAGCAGCAGGGCCTACCGGAACTGCGTCACAATCGCTCGCCATTCATTCCTATTTCTAGCACGCTCTCTTGCCTCTCTCACATCTATCCTCCTATCACCCAGAGCTTTCTTCACACCATCCATCCACCCAAACCTTGGCCTTCCACTTGTACTTCTCCCATCAACTCTTGCATTCATCACCTTCTTTAGCAGACAGCCATTTTCCATTCTCTCAACATGGCCAAACCACCTCAACACATTCATATCCACTCTAGCCGCTAACTCATTTCTTACACCCTTTCTCACCCTCACCACTTCGTTCCTAACCCTATCTACTCGAGATACACCAGCCATACTCCTCAGACATTTCATCTCAAACACATTCAATTTCTGTTTCTCCATCACTTTCATTCCCCACAACTCCGATCCATACATCACAGTTGGTACAATCACTTTCTCATATAGAACTCTCTTTACATTCATGCCCAATCCTCTATTTTTTACTACTCCCTTAACTGCCCCCAACACTTTGCAACCTTCATTCACTCTCTGACGTACATCTGCTTCCACTCCACCATTTGCTGCAACAACAGACCCCAAGTACTTAAACTGATCCACCTCCTCAAGTAACTCTCCATTCAACATGACATTCAACCTTGCACCACCTTCCCTTCTCGTACATCTCATAACCTTACTCTTACCCACATTAACTCTCAACTTCCTTCTCTCACACACCCTTCCAAATTCTGTCACTAGTCGGTCAAGCTTCTCTTCTGTGTCTGCTACCAGTACAGTATCATCCGCAAACAACAGCTGATTTACCTCCCATTCATGATCATTCTCGCCTACCAGTTTTAATCCTCGTCCAAGCACTCGAGCATTCACCTCTCTCACCACTCCATCAACATACAAGTTAAACAACCACGGCGACATCACACATCCCTGTCTCAGCCCCACTCTCACCGGAAACCAATCGCTCACTTCATTTCCTATTCTAACACATGCTTTACTACCTTTGTAGAAACTTTTCACTGCTTGCAACAACCTTCCACCAACTCCATATAACCTCATCACATTCCACATTGCTTCCCTATCAACTCTATCATATGCTTTCTCCAGATCCATAAACGCAACATACACCTCCTTACCTTTTGCTAAATATTTCTCGCATATCTGCCTAACTGTAAAAATCTGATTCATACAACCCCTACCTCTTCTAAAACCACCCTGTACTTCCAAGATTGCATTCTCTGTTTTATCCTTAATCCTATTAATCAGTATTCTACCATACACTTTTCCAACTACATTCAACAAACTAATACCTCTTGAATTACAACACTCATGCACATCTCCCTTACCCTTATATAGTGGTACAATACATGCACAGACCCAATCTACTGGTACCATTGACAACACAAAACACACATTAAACAATCTCACCAACCATTCAAGTACAGTCACACCCCCTTCCTTCAACATCTCAGCTTTCACACCATCCATACCAGATGCTTTTCCTACTCTTGTTTCATCTAGTGCTCTCCTCACTTCCTCTATTGTAATCTCTCTCTCATTCTCATCTCCCATCGCTGGCACCTCAACACCTGGAACAGCAATTATATCTGCCTCCCTATCATCCTCAACATTCAGCAAACTTTCAAAATATTCCGCCCACCTTTTCCTTGCCTCCTCTCCTTTTAACAACCTTCCATTTCCATCTTTCACTGTCTCTTCAATTCTTGCGCCGGCCTTCCTTATTCTCTTCACTTCTTTCCAAAACTTCTTCTTATTCTCTTCATATGACTGACCCAGTCCCTGACCCCACCTCAGGTCAGCTGCCCTCTTTGCCTCACGTACCTTGCGCTTTACTTCCACCTTTTGCTCTCTATATTTTTCATACTTCTCTATACTATTACTCTGCAGCCATTCTTCAAAAGCCCTCTTTTTCTCTTCCACTTTTACCTTCACTCCTTCATTCCACTATTCACTGCCCTTCCTCATGCTGCCTCCAACAACCTTCTTGCCACATACATCACTTGCAATCCCAACAAAATTTTCTTTTGCTAACTTCCACTCCTCCTCTAAATTACCAGTTTCTCTTACTCTCACCTCGTCATATGCCATTTTCAACCTTTCCTGATATTTACTTTTTACCCCCGGTTTCATTAGCTCTTCAACCCTCACTCTCCCTTTTACATCCACCTACTCTATTCCCCCACTCTTTTGCTACAACTAATTCTCCTTCCACCAAAAAATGATCAGACATACCATTAGCCATACCCCTAAACACGTGCACGTCTTTCAATCTTCCAAACATTCTTTTAGTTATCAACACATAATCCATTAATGCCCTTTCTACTACTCTTCCATTTGCCACTCTTACCCATGTATACTTATTTTTATCTTTCTTTTTAAAAAAGCTAGCACTTATTACCATCTCTTGTTCAACACACATATCTACCAGTCTCTCACCACTCTCATTTTCACCTGGTACGCCATATTTCCCAATGACACCTTCTACCTCTCCAGCACCCACTCTAGCATTTAAGTCACCCATAACAACTACATAATTCCTTCTACCCAGTCCTTCTACACACCTAGTTAATTCATTCCATCGGTTGCTTAGACTAAAGGTCATTGGATTTAGGTTACTGAAAGGTATTGATATGAAAGCAAATATATTATCTCTGCAGGGACGCAGTGCCATCAGTGTACCTGCGGATGTGTATCGTAGGCATTGCTTAACGGTCTTTGAAACTTTTCTTCTGGCCTTAGATCCACTTGTAATTACCTTCTGACCATATCTGCGCTTCCACGTTCCTTCTAACCCTACCCGCACGTTCCTTCTAACCCTACCCGCACGTTCCTTCTGACCTTACCTGTACTTGCAGTTTCCTTCTGACCTTATCTGCACTTGCACATTCCTTCTGATCCAACCTAGACTTCCACTTTTTTTCCTGACCCGACCTACACTTAAACTTTCCTTCTGACCCTACCTGCACATTCCTTCTAACCTTACCTGCACTTGCACTTTCTTTCTGATCCTATCAGCACGTTCCTTCTCTTCATTCCTGCACTTGCACTTTCCTTCGGACCCTACCTGCACGTTCCTTTTGACCTTACCTGCACTTGCACTTTCCTTCTCATCATACCTGCACGTTTCTTATGCTCCTACTCGCACTTTCACGTTCCTTCTAACCCTAGCTTCACTTGCATTTTCCTTCTGACCCTACCTGCACGTCCTTCTGACCCTACCTGCACGTTCATTCTGACCCTACCTTCCCATACGCGTTCCTTTTGACCCTACCTGCACTTTTCCTTTCCTTCTGACCCTACCTGCACTTTTCCTTTCCTTCTGACCCTACCTGCACTTCTGCTTTCCTTCTGACCCTACCTGCCCATTCCGCTTTCCTTCTGACCTTACCTGCACATTCTGCTTTCCTTCTGACCCTACCTGCACATTCCGCTTTCCTTCTGACCTTACCTGCACATTCCACTTTCCTTCTGACCCCACCTGCACTTGCACTTTCTTTGTGACCCCACCTGCACTTGCACTTTCTTTTGGACCCTACCTGCACACTGCTTCTGACCTTACCTGCACTTGCACTTTCCTGCTGACTCTACCTTCATGGTCCTTCTGACCATACCTGCACTTGTACTTTCCTTCGAACCTTACTTGGAGTTGCACTTTCTTTCTGATCCTACCTGCACGTTCCTTCTGATCTTTCTTGCACTTGTACTTTCCTTCTGATACTACCTGAATGCTCCTTTTTACCTTGCTCTTGCACTTTCCTTCTGAACCTACCAGGACGTTCCTTCTGACCTTGCCTGCACGTTCCTTCTGACCTTGCCTGCACGTTTCCTTTGACCTTACCTGCACTTGCTCGTTCTTTCTGACTCTACCTGCACTTGCTCGTTCTTTCTGACCTACCTACACTTCTTTATACGCTTCTACTTGAACTCCCCTCCCTCATCCTTTTTTAATTCTAATCTTCAGCCTTTTATCTCTTACTAAATTGTAACTGCAGGGGTATCCCCCAGTTGCAGACGTATACGGAATGACCCTTGTGTTGAGTTTTATAGTTCACTAACTATAGTTCTATTGCAAAGAAATAAAACTTTCTAATGGGTGTGACCGTAGACTGATATTAGAAAGAAAATCCTGGTAATTATGAATTTTAGAAGGCAACGTCAGCAAGCAGCTGATTACTGAAAAACTTCTGCAGTGAATTGCATAGTTAGATGGAAATTTTAATTTCTTTGGTAAATGAAACCTTACTGTAGTGTAAAGTGTTTGTTTCTGTTTAGCTAAAAGGGGGAAAATAATTGGGAATTATATGGATGTGTAAATAAAAGTGGATTTATAATTATGTATAAGATAGATAGGAAATATATTTGATGCATTCCAATAACCACTCCAGTATGAGGAACCTCCTTTAATTAGGTATATACTTTTAAGTAATTCTCTCTCTCTCTCTCTCTCTCTCTCTCTCTCTCTCTCTCTCTCTCTCTCTCTCTCTATATATATATATATATATATATATATATATATATATATATATACATACATATATATATATATATATATATATATATATATATATATATATATATATATATATATATACATACATACATGAATATACCTTGAAGAATAATATGCTAATTGTTAAGAGTAATAAGAAACTTTGCATACAATTTTCAATAAGGGTGAATTATGAAGAAGTTCTCTTTTATCATAACCTGCTGCTCACCTCCAATTTCAGATCTCCCACTCCTTATCCTTGGTCCTTCCTTATCCCAAAATTGGAAATGTTATAAAAAAGTTAATACTATCGCCTCATATGGCTGATGAGTCTCCCACTGGCCCCCTCCTCTTTGAGTGTCAGCATTTGCCAATCTATTCCTCACGATAAAAAGGGCTAAAGGGTCTATAAGGTAGATCCTGCTCTTAACTAGAGTAATCACTTGTTCTTTTAGACTGTTATTTTGTTCCCCATGTACAGAACTTGTTCATTCTTTTACTGGTGTCTTGAGAGCTGTAGCTCAATGTGTTTGCTTGAATATATTGTACTTGTCAAAGGCTGACAGCCTGGATTGGTTAACATGTTGGATTTTAGTCTGCTTATTTATCCAGCTGTTTTGTCAGTGTAGGTTTTATCCTGACAGCTGAAGTCATGAAAATTGCGGTTGTTATGGCATTATTAACTTCTCAAAAGCCTCCGATTCTTTCAAGCTTGTAATAGTTTATCAGATTTTAGAATTTTTTATTAATGATCTTATCTAAAGCAAGTATCTCATAATTTTTAAGAAGCTTCCATTGTAGGAGTTTATAATGTTAAATCTACAGGTTTTGGTACTATCATTTTCATGTCTAGTAAAGTTGTATGCATTTATATCAATGACAAATATATCAATGTTATGAACTGTGTAATGTGAGTAGTGGAAAATCTATCTAATGTAAAAGGATTGTGATTCAATTTGCTCCAGACACGTTTATGCTCTTTTTGAAGTTAATGTGTAATGAGTGGTAATTGCTATTTCCAAATTTTCCATAAAATCTTCAAGTTAAAGTATAATAAAAATGTTAGAGATTAATGATAAATACTTAACGTAAATGTTTGAAGTAATTTGGTAATAGGGTCATTTTGAAGTCTTGCATTTCAGAGCTTTCTATTATGGCGAGATACCTGGGCTCTCTGAAAAGGTGCACAGCTCGGTTCATAAAATCCATTTTGTTTCTTGTCTCGTTTCGTTTGTGCCCATGACATAAAGAAGGGATAAATAACACTTTAATCATCTTTACCTGAATTGTGTAATAAGTTCTTGAATAAGTTGTCGTTGACTCAAAAACTGTCCAGATGGGTGTGTGTGTGTGTGTGTGTGTGTGTGTGTGTGTGTGTGTGTGTGTGTGTTTAAGAAGTGGGAAAACTAATTAAGTATGAAGAATGGGTTTATGATTTGTTGACAAGAATCTCGTCAGGTTTGTATTTCAAGTGCAAAGTTTCATGGATTTTTAGCAAATATATTTTTTTCGTTACTTTGGTCAAAGTATGAAAGTTTCATTTCTATAAAATTGTTCAAGTATTCTAATAAACTTTTTTTTTCTAAGTTGTATTGATTTCTGGGTAACTTTTTCAGTTAATGCAATACTGGTGTGCAGAAATATTCCTGTCTTTAAACAGTAATTTCCTTGGGGAAAGTTCATAATGTTGTAAGAGACGTATTAGGTATTTTACACCCTCATAGTTCACAAAAATTGGAATATCGAAATCAAAAGTTCTTAATTGCGCTAAATATAGATAATTCATAATATATTCTAATAATTTTTTAATCTATTAACTACTTTTATGGTTAGATATCATGTCAATGTATAGAAAATGTAAGATTGTTAGATTATATTGGTTCGTGGGCAGTTTCACATTCGGCAATTTTTGTGTAGCGATTTTATCTTTCGTTTGCTTGGTAGATTACCTCGCCCTTTGACCAGTTTTTGTTTTAATCCAATAGATAACTGTTAGTAACAAACTTTACTCATTAGTTGTAATGAATGAATTATGAAAAAGAAGGAAAATACTTATGGATGTTTCTACGAAACTAATGAAATGAGAAATTTACAAACTGTCGTATTGAAAGAGGGTACAATTTAAAATGTTAAAGTACATCATTAAAGGTTATGTTTTTCTATGCTTCTTAAGGTTATAATTTTGCCAAAAACAAAGTAACCCACATTGGTCTTGAAAGAAGTCATCTCTTTGCCCACAACCTTTGAAGATACAATTGGTTTAGTAGTTGGCCTTAAGAAATAATCTGAGGTCACTGGGGCGAAAGTTGTTTCAGTATTAAATTGAAAATTATAACATTAGATAAAAAATAATTGATGGCGCTGTAAAAATAATGAAAATGAAATATGGGAAATTGGATACTGCATAACATAGTTACCCGACTGTTAGTTTTGTGTTCCAAAACGCGGTGAAATAAGAGTAATTTCTCTCTCTCTCTCTCTCTCTCTCTCTCTCTCTCTCTCTCTCTCTCTCTCTCTCTCTCTCTCTCTCTCTCTCTCAAAAACGAGATGAGGTAGTCCGACCAGTGCACCTCACAGACAGGATTCTCTGTAGGCATTACTTTGCGTTCCTTCTGGCCTTCCTGTACCTGCACTAGCTTTATAAAGCTTTAAACTTCACCTCCTTACCTGCCTTCATTCTTCCATTTTGCTGTGAAAACTCTCATGGAATTGAGCTTGCAAGGCAGGGTTGCCAGGTTGGCCTTTTTCGGACCAAATATATTCAATTTTGGCTTTTTTTCGTGCTAGATACCTAAATTTGGCCTTTTTTAAAATTGGTTAGCCTTAAATGCTATATTTTCGGCCTTTTTCCTACTATTAGGTTGGCCTTTTAAAGCTGCAGTTGATCAGACGTTGGCCTTTTCTCATTTGGAAAACCTGGCAACCCTGTTGCAAGGTTTCCCTCGGTTGCACTTGGGTGCTGAATTGCCTCATTGGACCAAGCGCCGGAATATATCCCCAAATTCGATCTAATCTCCCAATCTAAAGAACGATAATTGCAATATTCCCCGTCGCGTATTTTTCTAATTTCTTATTGGTAACGAGATCAATTTTTCTAAGTCACCTTGACTCTCCAAAATTGTTATCAATCGCACATCAGTATAGCAAACGTATTAAAATCCAGTATATTTTGATCCTCACTATCAGTGTCTGATTTAATTTTGATGAGAATTTGTCAATATTGAAAATTGGGACTTTGTGCTATGGAGGTGTTATGAATGTTATGAATTCCATTGCAAGGAATGATGGATTGTTGTGGTAGTATTGAATGATTAGTGTGAGATTCCAATGGAGAAGTTAGGTCGTTATTTTGCCCATTTCCCTTCAATAGATCATGTCCCAAGGGGGAAAAGGGAAATGGATTTTTTTTTCAGTGTTTCATTGAAGAAGTTAGGCATAAAAATTTTACTAAAAACTTTTTCATATAGGTGGTAATGAATTAGGATTTTTTTTTCTCGAGAAAATAGGGTGGATTTTGAATTGCGGAGCGTAGCTTTTGAAGAAATTTCCTTTGATTATGAAAAAGGATGAAAAAAGTCCTCTATCCATTTAGTAAGTACAACACCCAGTCAGTCAGCTAATTAATAAGCAACAAACACAAGTTTCTGCAAAAGAAGTATTTTTCAAGAGTGTAGAATCCTCAGCTTCATTAAGCCGATGAAATAAAAAAATGCCATTTTAGGTTTTTTTTTTTTTTTTTTTTATTAAATAGCTCGTGTTATAATCTTTGAAATGTATCAAGAGCAAAAAGATCACTAAGTTTTAGTATATGCCTAAACAATATAGATTTTCTGAGATGACTATATTTTTTACTTAAAAGTTCATTTCCTTTAAGAACGCGCTCTTTTCTCGATTTTAGAGTTTTGAAGTATTAATTATGTGATTTGCAAATTATATGAAATATTTTCTTAAAGACCATATTCTTTTCTCGATTTTAGAGTTTTCAACTATTGGTTATGCGATTTGCAGAAGTAGATATCTAGGAAGAAAATTTAAGTCTTCATAAAGTCGCCGAGAAATAGATGATAGATGATTTGAATTTTTCTTACGTTCTTAAGAAATTTGAGTTTGATGCTTCGCTCTTTTTTAGTATATATTTTCCAAAACAATAATTAACTTTTGTAGAGTTATTATTGCTGGTCCTGTGTTTCTCTAATACGAAAAAATTCCATTATCTTTTTATTCTGATTTAAAATGCGTAATGAATTCATTATTATTAAATGTCAATATCTTTGTGGAACTGTTGGAAGTTATAGACAATTAAGTATTCGATAGATTTGCCTTCATTGATATTTTTTTTTAACTATCTTACGTTGAAAGGTATTTATGAGCTTAGAGACATTAGTGTTCCTAACAATGCTAAAATTATAAATTATTAATATCTGCTCATTTTGTGGCGGTTTTCAGTAGAGATTATTGTACTGCACAGAACTCATCTCCGTCTGTAAGTCTGTCTCTTGTTTTTTAACTCATTCTCATAATTCTAAAAGACACATGTTAAACTTAATTTCACAATGAGTTAATGACAAAAATCTAGAAAGTATCAAATAATTTTAATTTCTGAAAATAGCTTGATCATAACTATTTTGACCGGAACGAAGTGATGTATTAAGTTACACAGGACCTGAGTAAAATACGCAATAAAGAACCATCTCTTTGATTAGTGGCTGAGGAGACCTTAGTCAGGCAATATATGTTCGTGATAGTATAAGAGATTAGGAATAGTAAGAGGTTATAATATAAAGAGTGCATTATATATAGTTATATGGTAATGATAGCATATTAAAGACTTCTTTGCTGAGGATAACATACTGTAGTTAAGAATTATAAGCTGAAGATAGTGAATTAAAAGATGATTAGCCAAGCATAGTATCTAGTGGGTTTGATTTTATTGAATTCTAGATTTGTATTTAGCATAATCATATTTCTAGGGGTACTGTATATTTTTGGGGGTATTAGTTGTGGGCCTATGTTTGTTATTAGGAGTTATATTAACTTTAAAATAAAACAAATTACTAACTGTAGGTAGATAATCAATTAAAATAATATATTTCTTAATGATGTCTTATCAGAATGTAAAAAGAAAAATAATTTTAGTGTTATAATTTTAGTCATGGTTATATAGAATCTATATTATTTTGTTTAGAACTGTCTCGTTAGCTTTATATAATGTATCAGGTTAAACTTGCTTTCCATTGTTGCTTATTCAAGGGTTTGCATTTGAGAACTTTATTACACAGCTAAAGTGATTCAGGTGTCCACGTGTAAGATGAATGCGTACTTCGGTCCGATCTGACTGTCTGCTGGGAGGAGTAGCAAGGATGGTCAGGGCAGTAGTCTTGCACGGCTCTTCTCTTTTACCCGACTCAATTATGTGCATTAAAAGGGACGAGACAGGGAGGCAACTTGGCATTTGTGAATCTTGTCTGCTTTTCATAGAGCTTCAGGTGTCTGTAGTATGGATCGTTCTGAAATTGCACAATAAGGCTTGGAAATGATTCTGTTGCTTATTTTAGATATTCTATTTGTTTTCTGTTCTAGATGGAGATTTGGTCCAAGTGTATAACGTAACTCAATAATCTCTGGAATCTAGCTTATATTGATGTAATTAATTTTATAAATGTTTTACCATTTAACTTCAGAAGAGCTTCAAACTATTCCTGAAGTCTTTAAATTACGACCCTGTTATCATTGTTTGTAAAATTATTAATAAAAAAACGAAAAAAAGGAGGAAAAGGAAAGCATTCAAGGGCCTAGTAACATTGCTTCATCATAAAGAAAAAAAAAACTTGAATTAAGTCTCTGGTTACTAGGTGGGACAGGGGATGGCCTTGGTGGGCTTTCCTTTTCCTCCTTTTTTTATTAATAATTTTACTTCTCTATTAGAGAAAGCACTACTTAGCCTACTTACACAAGCATGAAATCTGTAACCTCAAATGCTGAGCTTTAAAATCCAACTTCAGTGGTTCAATAAAAGAAAATGGACACTGGTGGATAAACAAAGAAAACGGGTGTTTGTCATTCAGTGCACAATATTAGATGAAGGGTGACTCTCCTAAGAGCCTCTCTTTGTCGAATCGTAAGCTTAATGAATGACAAACGTAAAGTTTTCTTTGAATGTTGGGCGTTTAGAGCTTTCAGAAAATGAGGTTTCATGAATTTGATATATATGTCATTGATTCCCGTGCTTTTATTTTGATTACTGTACATAACTAAATACACCGAAACCTGTCTCATGTTTGACATTCAAATCTTCTACAATAAAAGACTTTAACGAATTTCTGTTTTCCTTAAGCCATATGGTCCAATGAAGTTCACATTCAGGTATACTTTTGTACCTAGTATTTTAATTAAATATATTTAGCCAAGATTGAATAAGAGGCTTTTGAGGAATATTAAACAATGGAAATAACAAGGCCACTACTATCATGACTTTAGTCAGGGAAAAACCTACTTAATAGACAGCTTAACAAGTGGATTTTGGTCCAAAATGAGATGCCGAGACAGTCGGCCATCTTGACCTTGTACTTTATATTCATAAGACACTGGTACTGCTGCTCTCATACGCCAGTGGAGGGTGAACAAACTGTATAAGGGAGATCAACAACAGTCCAAACGTACGAGTGACTAGTTAAGAGCAAGGACTATTTCGTAAGCCTTTTAGCCTGTTTTTAGTGGGGAATAAGGCATTTGCTGGTGCTAGAAGGGACAGGGGGCCGTTTAAGGAGAACACTCTGCCATATGAGGCTTTATATAGGGGGAGAATACTCTAAGTTATTTATTTTATTTTTTAATTTCTTTTTTATCTTAAATTTTCATCCCGTTTTCTTTTTGTATATCATACAGGTTTTCTTTATATACCGGGGAAACTAAATTAAAAAGTGTAAGACCTTTCATATGCATTTTATTTTATTTCCATTTTCTCAGTTACATTGTATATGGTAAAAATATTAAACAGCATCAATATCAACAAAACAATATTCAAGGTAAAATGATTACAAACATTTTGTTGCAAGTAATGGGCACTTCTTGATAAGTTCTATTACATAAATGGTATGGACGAAAACTATCCAAGATACGAGAGAGCTATGATTCTGGTTGTTATTTTATGGCAAGAAAGTGGCAACACTACTATTAGTATAACTACATAAGTAAAAATAGATGGCCCAATATTTTCACTTCATTAGTTAGTAATATGGACAATACTAACTACTATATCAATGTCCCAGGTTTTTACAGCGACACAGCTGGGAAGGATTTGTTTATGATATTGAGTACAAGAAATCTGAATAGCTAATTCGAATAAATTTCTTACTCCACATCGGAAATGAGAGGTCTAAGTTGAGCAATCCAGGGGTTTAGCAGGGGAAATGATTTCTTAATATCATCCATAATCAATGGTGAAGCCTAAAATTTTTCTCATTTTCAAAATTGAAATAAGAAAGGGGAAGAACAGTCTTATATGATAAGAGCTCGACTCTGAAAACTTCTGCTCAGTAAACTATTCCTAGAAATGCCTCATTTGACCCACAAAGGCATGCAGTCTCTCTATCACTGCCATTAGTATCAATATCACAATCAACTTGAGCCTGTTCAATTCAAATTCGATTTTTTAGATAATAGTTTACTGAACAAATGTTGTTCAGTCAATCACTCATATAAGATTAGTCTTACCTTTCTATTTCAGTTTTGAGATATGAACATTATCTTAGGCTTCTAACATTTCGTAAGGGGGATATTAAATAATAACCTCCCTCGCTAACACCTCCATTGTTTCACTGAAGAAATCTCAATTTTCACTATGGATGAAGAAACCAATTCTTTTAGCCATTCCTATTTCTTGTACTCAATATCATGAACAATTCCTTCCAGCTCTGTTGCTATAATGAACCTGGGGCATTAATAAAGTAGTCAGTATTGCCCATATTTCTAACCAATGAAGTGATAATGTTGGGCCATTTACCTTTACTTATTTATGAAGCCATAATATTAGCAATACCGTCACTTTCTTCCCATAAAACAACCAGGACCCTAGCTCCCATATCTTGGACAATTTTCGTCCATACCAATTATTCAGATGAAATAAGACCTTATCAAGAAGTGCCTATTGATTACAATACATTTGAAATAAACATTCTAACCAATGCACATTAATGAATTATACAAGCATCTCAAGTCTCAATCAAGTTTCAACGATTAATAATTGTATCTAATAAAATCGCAAATGACACAGTATTTTATTGTATATAAAAAGCAACTGGTTTTAAGCATTTGTTATCAGCTTTGCTACATAAAAGTGAAAAAAAAAAACGACACCCAGCAAATTCAATTCCCTTACTATTTATATGAAGTTATTTTGATTAGATTTCCAAGGCATTTTTCCTATAAAACCACTTTTGATAGGTATAAAATGTACAATATATATTTCTATTACAATAAAAGTTTCAACCACTGCGTTACCCTATAGGCTCTCTAAAATGTTAATACCTTAACAATGCTAACCTTTAAAATAATTCTTCAAGATTTTACTTTGAAATCAATCTCGCAAAGCATTGACTAAATTGCTTTAAAAATCCCTTTTTTTTTTAGTTACCCAATGTCCTAAAAAATTGGTCAGCACATATTTTTTTCCTCTAAAGCAGTGCACTATGTGTAATTCTTTCCTAACTATATCCCTTCAAGTTAACCTACGTCTCAACAACAAAATGTCAGCAGTCTCTATACAAACCATTAATCTCCACCCTTTTTTTAAGTATAACAACTCCCTTGAGCCTTTCAGATATAATCTAAGTTTTACATTATAACTATTCTTAGAACATATAATTTAATGAATATTACGTGAATGTTGATTTAAAACTACCTCACTGATGGTTTAGGCTAATTCTCTGAACTCTCATCACGGAAAAACTAATGCTTCCCTGGAATTAAAATAACTATTCCCTTCATATAACCTTTTAACAAAATGCTGTAAATTACAACTGTTATTAATTATATAGACCATAATCTAGACGAGAGTACTAAGCTGTTAATTTCTTCTTTTGTATAAAAAATATGCTAAGCTTAAAACCAGTAGACGAGATTTCATCCTTTGAATAGCAATTTTGTCATTCTAACGTTTTTAGACACAAATGACTTAACTGGATTGAAAAGCATATATGACTAAGATATGCTACTACAAACAAGCTTTTAGAATGTTATATGTGACCAGTGACCAGAATAATTAAAATTTTGAAATTTTTGTAAAATCATTAATTTAAAGTTTTAACATTAAACTTGCAAACACCTTGGGGAAAAAAAATTTCCAAACAATCTAAACTTATTTTAGAAACGGCTCTTTTTTTCTTGTGAATATAACCTTGATTCTAAGGAAGGAGAGAGAGAGAGAGAGAGAGAGAGAGAGAGAGAGAGAGAGAGAGAGAGAGAGAGAGAGAGAGAGAGAATGTGTTATAATAGCATTCTAATGCATAGCAATCCTATTCAAGACCTTAAATAGAGTGATTCCCTTCGAAAATATTCAAAATTGTTCTATTTATGACTCCTTGCGTCCCGTCACACAAGATAAACAGATTAATTGTTCGCACCATATGTTAATCTATTCAATAAATGAAAAAAACAATCTTTACAGAGCATACTTGGTTCTCCCTTCGTTTAACTGTATATGAAAAATAAGCTAATAATGGGCCTTTATATATTTCAGTTAAGCAAAATTCTGATATTATTGCAAAAAAGGGAAGGAAATAAGACAGTTATTCTGAAATATTAAACCAAAATTATCAGTTAATATACTATATATTTAGCTGTAGTATAACACCAATATTCATTCAGATGTTTTGTTAAAATATAATAAGCTATTCTTCTGCCACCAGCCCCACCAAGAAAAATATTGGACTTACACCTCTGGATGTGGTTAATCAGTGGACCAGACTTTTTTTTTTTTGCCCAATAGCTTCTATCATAAAAAGCCTATTTACACTATTTAGGAACGTAAGCCTATATTTGAAGTTGTGTATTAGAAAATTCTGATAGTTGGTAATAATTAGATGATAGTCTCAGAGGGGCATAGGCCTACATAGGCAAAGATGAGAATATTTATATTGTTAAAATAATGAGGTGGTTATATTCACATCCAATTAATGTCCTTTAATACACAGCTTGTAGAATGAATTTGAATAAATCTCTAAAAAGATAAAGTTAATTACCCTTCAGTCGGACTTTTAAATAACTTGTTTACAGTGCTTAACACAATTCTAAAAATGATACGTTCTAGAAAAATATAAATTGGCTCGGAGGAAACTGGCATTTCATTTAACAGCTAGTTTAGGAACGTGACCCACCAACTAAATGGAATTTTGGAAATTCAGATTATTATAATTTTGGCTAGGAGAACGTCCATAATTCATGTTTTAAATGGATTTCCAAATTAAAACATTGGTATTGCTGAATAGCCTTTGAATGTAAATTCGCACAATCGGGTCTGATCCCTTGCGGAAACATTTTCTGACCTAGATTCGTATATACCTATACGTCCAAAAAATACCCGTATTTACTTTAGTTGACCATACAAAGTAACAATACCATTTTCCAAGAACCAATAAAGCAGACTACCCGTTTTCTATTATATGGGCCTCCTTAAATATAATTTTCCTGGTCTAATATTGTTCTTATTTCTTTGACGACTTGCTTATATGTTTATATTTTTATGTTATGATTATGATAAAAGATGCATAAAGTGCCAGAAATAATAATCGAATATGTCAAGAACGTAAAATTTGCTTAAAATATACACAAGACGTCAGATGTTTATCCCATTGGCCACGTTTTGGATATGTGCACAGATTTGACGAGTACATTGTTGTGAGTAGTTGAGACAAGGCACTCTCCATTAATTAGTAATTAACCCTGAAATATGAAGATTACGCCCTTATGATCCCCGATGTTGAAGAAAATTATTGCTAAAAGCCCTTACATATACATATTCAGTAAGGAAGAAAATTTTTTCAAGCCTGTTTTCTTTACACTTGAAATTTTCGAAAATGCATCTATCTTTTTTTTTTTAATATTGACTTTTTTATTTAATCTTGAATAGACATTGAAATTTTATTGCCTAAAATCTTAGGAATACCTTTTTTTTAATCTAAAAACTTCCATATGAAAGTCACAATGAAAAGGTTCGTCACTACATTGTTTGAATTGAAAAAATAAATCTATATTAAGTTTCCCCTTCCAAAATTGATGCAAATAAAATTATCTTTTAAATACTTCTTAAATTGAAAGAGTAGACCGTGAAACAAAAAATTAAATAAGAGTTTGAACACCGAAAATACACTTTTAATGGGTCCGAGTCATGCCCCACTTGAATTAATTGGTTGTTAACGTCTAGTTTCCTCCTTTTCCAAATGAATTTACAATAATACATATAAACCAATGCATTTAACATTACCTATAATAATACAGGCTAATTAATTAAAGAGGTAGGGCAATAGGAATCCCTTATCATTCAATATACTCATATTTGCCAACTAGTTTCAGACAACTAAACCAATGATTGTTTTTGTTTATCTAATGTTAATGAGAAAATTGCAATCGAAATTTTAATTTTAAAGTTATACAAGCTCATAAATGGTGAGTTGGACCTAATTTCCAAGTGAAATTTTGAGTGCTTGGGATTTACTAGAAAAATATATAGATTTTTTTTTAACTCTAAAAACAAATTTGTTTTATATGCAATGACTTTGTAAAGATTAAGAACGAATGCAATACTTAATACTAGTCTGAATAAAAGTAAATAGCTTTAACAATTAAATTTCCGGATTTAAGGAATAAATACTTTTACTTGAAATAATTTGGTAATATAGTTGTAGAGAAAAATTATAAGTTATTTACTGTTACTTTTTTTATCTTCAGTTATTGATTGCTATTACACCTCTGGAATATAAATGTTGTGACGATTGTAACACAACCATCTAAAAATATAGTCAACTGGACATTTCAAAGAATCTGTAGTACTGTAATATCTCTTGATAAGGATATTATACCATTAGAAATTTTGATGATAAAGAGTGGGTTCTTTACCCGTGACAACTCTGTGCTCCTTACGAATAAATTTTGTCTTCCTCAGAAACTTTCTTGAATTTTTTCCTGTGGTAAATCCCAGATAATTTGTTGCTGGTCTTCATCTTGATGTCATTAAAATGTCTCATAATACTCTTCATAAATTTTCAGTTTTATTTCTGGTTTTCAGCAGATGACTCTAAATTTCCCTTTCTTTGGACGAGTTTAGTCTGAAAAATGAATAAAAAAATTTAATTGTATAGATATATCAGCCTTATTCACATATATTACTGTGCACTTCCATATCCAAACTATTTTTATCAAAACATTATGAATGATATAACTATAATATAGAACATTCTAATTAATTAAATATAAAATAGTAGAAATAATGACAGACTAGACATGCCCATGACATTTATATCAAATATTACAATCGAAGTATACCTTGCAAAGTGAAAATGTATTACTTCTAAGTCCCAAATAGGGAATAATTCACTAGAATAATATAATGACTGACCTCTGCTAATTCACTGACAAACTGGAGCTCCCCTAATCCCTCAGTTAATCCCTGCAATTTTCAAGAACTACTTAATAAATTATAATTTCATAAATAAAACATTCTACCTCACACCGCAGAGGACACCTGGTCACACACAAACAATACTCATATCTATAAACAAGGTATGAATATATTCTGAGCAAAAATAGAATTTATGACAGTTTCAGGTGTCGAATGTTGCTTAGTATATAAGAGTATACTGCCGTGCAACTGAATAATTAAATTGGTGTTTTTACTCTCCTAGGAACATAAATTATGACCTACAACTTCCTAAATTTATTAAGGAAATGTACCACTCTCGTAATTAAAAGGCCTTACTAAATCTTCATTATACATTTATATATATTGTATGGATCTTTCCTAAACTATCCTAACTTATTAATTCATTTATCTACGTGGATTTTCTGTTTAACCTTGAATCAATGAACCAGCATTAATTCTACCCAGATTTGCCATTTTATCTTGCCTTAGACTATGAAAAACTTATCACACACACTGATTCACTAACCTAGTAACAATTTATTGAAGAGTTTACTCAAGGTTATTGTTTTTTACCTAATGGATATACCTAAAACACTAAATCTAACAACATGGTCTTTCTGGAGTTATTTCTTCAACATTACTAAGCACAAAACTATATGTCTTTTGCCAATGATTAACAAATGTTATCATAAATCAATAAAAATCAATTCATCCTTACCCATATATTATATAACCCTCCCTTATCATTGAATGTCCTATCCTCGCTTATTCCCTTGGCCGACATATCGGTGCCTAATTTAATTACTAAACATATTTTGCACAAACTAGCAAATTATAGTCTTGGCTATTATAGTGCGTTTACATAACTGGTTCTTTAGCAAGTTGCAAGCTCACAGAATCAAGTGCTCTTTTTTATGAATCCAGGCCTCGGGGATTATACACTAATAATTTAATGACAAACATGGCTTAGGTTAAGTTATCTTTTCTAATGGCCTAATTATTGATAAGAATATCTTCATAGGACCAGGACTGAGTCTTGCATTTTTTCTCTTAATTGCATTGGCCGTTCATCTTTCACAGAATTCTGTAATGATATCAGTAGGATTGGAAAACAAGTTTTTTATAATATATATATATATATATATATATATATATATATATATATATATATATATATATATATATATATATATATATATATATATCAAAACCGCGGGCTGACGTCATCGATGACGTAACCGCTAGCGCGGGAATCAAGCCAAGTGAAAACAAACCAGAGCAATGGCTTACGATTACGTTAATTCTTTGGATGGAGCTGCTAAAACACGTTAAAATATAAAGTTAAATGCTTCAGGTGAGTAATAAGATATAAAATACAACTGTTCTAACTTCTAGCGACACCTGCAAGTTAAAAATGATGATAAACAATAATTATTTTGAACTGTTTACAGCACACAAGTGTGAGGTGTATTACTGCTGGCCTCATAAACCAATCGCCTTCTCTTGTCATTTCGCTCATACCTCTCAAGTTGTCGTTTGACTTTGGCATAGCTGTCTTTCTTGAAAGGCAGTATGCATGGAATGTAGTCTGGGTGTTCTTTCTCAGTCATGTTGGGTTTACCTGTATTTTGGCAATTTAATATAAATTCATAATGAACACCAATAGACATACTGTTGGAACACCAACCACCAGAATGTTAAATTATATTAAAATATGTTAAATTTCATAAATACCTGAGATAAAGTGTTCACTACAAATAACCCGACTCTTTAGTGGGGACCATTTGTGTCCATTTGGATTCATTTGCTGGCATGCTGCAAGCCACTTATCCCTCCTATCCGGGCTTCTGCTACGACTGGGGAACTTGTAAAAATGCAACATCTTTCCTTGCATCATATTGTGATTCTTGCAGTTGAAAATAACACATGATGAAGGCATAATGGCAAATAATTTAGCTTTAACAGACGACCGTTCATGCAGCACCACGTTAAAGTGCGGTTTGTTTTCACTGCGCCACGTGCGGGAAGTCACGTGACTGCTCAGTTACCCGGATGGCCCGCGGTTATCAATATATATATATATATATATATATATATATATATATATATATATATACAGTATATATACAGAGTATATATATATATATACATATATATATAGGCCTATATATATATATATATATACATATATATATACATATATATATATATATATATATATATATATATATATATATACATACATATATATACACATATATATATACATATATATATTATATATATTATATATATATATATATATATATATATATATATATATATATATATATATATATATATAGTACAGTATATATATATATATATATATATATATATATATATAATAAATATATATATATATGATCAGTAATAAAAAAGATTTTGACATATGTGATGTTGCCTGGATATGTAACTAAACTAAATAAATAATGTATTACATAGACCAGCCAAATAAACAGTTATTACATTTAACATATCAAAATCAAACCACAATTTCTTTTAAACAAGTGTTAAAGTATCACGTAAAAAATGAGTGGTCTCAGAAAAACTTTATGCAACAAACAACAGAAGTTCCTTCTTGTTGAAAAGTGCACATAATTGTTAAACAGGTCTGGGAGACTGGTAAACACCAGAGTAACGAGATATCTCTAGAGGATAATCAGTATCAAAGTGAACTACCCATGCTAATCGCTGTCTAGCAGGCTATCGGTCGTAAGCATCTACCAAAAGACAAGGTTGAAACGTATCTTCAATCACATTTGTAAGGAAGGTAGATGTGTGCATAAGTCCAACCATAGACCAATAATCACACACAAAAAAAACACCCTTATATAAGGTATATGCTCTGCGTTCTCAGGGGAACTGCCCACGATGCAAGTTTTCACAGGCAGACCAAATCTTCCAAGAAAAATCAATCTCAAAAGCCAAGTCTTATGGACTGAATCCCTTATGATGGGACCTCCGGGACAGACCGAAGATCTGGGAGCGGCACGAATAGTTAGTTACGTACCAACTCCATCAACGAACATCGATAAATGTTTGTAAACAAGACCCCTTTCCCCCTTGTGACAGGTATCAGTTAGGAAAAACGAATCCCACCTCGGATCTCTCCGTTCCTGATTGGATTAAACGAAATAAGCTCCGATTGTTCCCCTGAGGTAAAATACTGTTGGAGTCTTTGCAAGTCTCAAGATTCTAAGTACCTTGATACTTACAAGTACAATCTGAAGCTTTTGATGAGGACCTGATGGGATGAAGGCGCCCACTTAAGGGCACACCTTCTATGCCTGGGGTACAAGGGTGATAAGTGCTTGGAGAACCTGGTTTCCCCCAAGAGATACAACCATTATCTGAGAAAGTGTGCCATTGATGCATTGGAACAGGGTTTAAACTTGTCTGTTTGATGGCTTCAGTAGGCTGAAGCCAAGAGTGTCCTTCGCGAACAAAGAGATATCAGTAGGTTCTTTACAGTATAGTGGTAACTAGCCCTTCCTACTCCTCACGAGCGCGTGTGCACTCGTGAAGAAGCTCATGCAACTAGCAAAGAGAACAGCCTTCATCAGCATTAGGAGCTCGCACAAAAGCATGCGGGACAGTCCATCTGTGTTAAAGCGCTGTGACACTGCCCAAAAGGAATTGATCGCTCAAGAACTGTATCATCGTGAACATGTTAGCAAGCATGCGAGCGCGCGCATGAAGCTGATGAATCGCTAATTCTCTGGGAGAGCGTACCTGAGTAGCACGCAGCTAAAGAAGTGAACAAATCTTCAGCAGCAGGAAGCGTTCGCCCTCTCAGATCATCAGCACGTGGCAGGCGAGTTAAGACTCTTTCAAGCAACTATGATCTGTTCATCCACAAGCTCAAGCATCGTAAACTGGGCAATGAACATTCGTCAAGGAATCTGCAGGAGGAGGTACGTGCTTGAAAGGTTACGAGCAAGACAGATGTGTGCTGCCATTCCTCGTGAACATCAGACCAAGCTGCCTCTATCCCATAATGAGTACAGATCTGCAGCAATAGCACCAAAATGTTTTCTCACAAGACTCCTTGTGCCCTGAGAGGTGCGATAGCAAGAGCCAGCAACCACAAGCAGTCGGAGAGCATCAATATGTGAGGGTTCCGAAGAGCTCATTATCCCATAGAAAGTACTGGACCGAGGCAATAACCGCAAAGGGTTATGCTCATGAGACTTGTATAATATTGAGAGGCAGTGACCCCAAGTGAATGGCAGGCATCACCATGAGGATGCTCCGAAGAACTTTCTATCCTGTAGGGAGTAATCATCTGTGACAATAACCCTGAGGAGTTATGTCTCACGAGTCACGGTGGCAGCAACCGTCATCGCCATCTAGGTGATCAGAAGAGCTAGACCGAGGCATAGACAAGTCTAAAGCCCACATACTAGGGGACAGACCCCTCAATATTGGAAGCCCTTTCGCGTTGGCAAGAAGGGCATCCTTCCTTGCAAGTTGGAGGAACAGAACGAATGTGTTTCTTCTCCTGGGGGAACTCAGCACACTGAATAAGCTCAGGTCCTTAAGTGTGCCCACCTGGCTGATCGAGATCAGCTAACATGCTCCCCCCGAAGGGATTGCAAGCCTGGCCGGGACTCCGGGAAACCCTACTATCAACTCAGAGCTCTGCCGCCATGAAGTTGCAGAGAATGCCTCCACAAAGGAGGCAGGTATGAAAATTTTTATTTTTTATTATAAAATTAATTTTTAAATATACTTACCTGGTAGTTACATATATATAGCTTAAATCCCGCGTTTCGACGCGGCATGGCAGAAATTCAAATTTCGCGGCAATTGCCGCCATGACAGTAGGTGGTCATACATGAGCGCCATTTCTCATAGGTTACCAGAACCATCCCCAACATTCTTCAGAAATTCCATGCCTCTGTTTTCAGAGGGGAGGAGGGAGGGCCCTTTTATATATGTAACTACCAGGTAAGTATATTTAAAAATTTATTTTATAATAAAAATACCATTTTTAAAATGATATTTTAATTATAAAATAAATTTTTGAATATACTTACCCGGTGAATATATAGCTGCAACTCTGTTGCTCGACAGACAAACTCTACGGAAAAAACTCGCCAGCGATCGCTACACAGGTTGCGGGTGTGCCCAACAGCGCCATCTGTCGACCAGATACCCAGCTCTTATGTAAACAAAGACTCAATTTTCTCCTCGTCCCACTGCGTCTCTATTGGGGAGGAAGGGAGGGTCATTTAATTTATATATTCACCGGGTAAGTATATTAAAAAATTTATTTTATAATTAAAATATCATTTTTAAATATTTAACTTAGCCGGTGAATATATAGCTGATTCACACCCAGGATGGTGGGTAGAGACCAGTAATATATGTTTACATTTTATGAGCTAAGAGTTTTTTATTTCATTTTAGAAGTTATCAAAATAACAAAAACAAAATAAATAGGTACCTGGTAAGGAAGTCGACTGGAACAATTACTCTGCCTTTTAAGTACGTCTTCCTTACGGAGCCTCGCGATCCTCTTAGGATGCTGATCGACCCCTAGGAGCTGAAGTATCAAGGGTTGCAACCCATACAACAGGACCTCATCAAACCCCTAATCTAGGCGCTCTCAAGAAATGACTTTGACCACCCGCCAAATCAACCAGGATGCGAAAGGCTTCTTAGCCTTCCGGACAACCCATAAAAAAACAACATTTCAAGAGACAGATTAAAAGGATAAGGAATTAGGGAATTGTAGTGGTTGAGCCCTCACCCACTACTGCACTCGCTGCTACGAATGGTCCCAGTGTGTAGCAGTTCTCGTAAAGAGACTGGACATCTTTCAAGTAAAATGACGCGAATACTGACTTGCTTCTCCAATATGTTGCGTCCATTATACTTTGCAGAGATATATTTTGCTTAAAGGCCACAGAAGTTGTTACAGCTCTAACTTCGTGCGTCTTCACCTTAAGCAAAGTTCGGTCTTCCTAACTCAGATGTGAATGAGCTTCTCGTATTAACAATCTGATAAAGTCTGACCAAGCATTCTTTGACATAGGCAAGGATGGTTTCTTAACTGAACACCATAAAGCTTCAGATTGGCCTCGTAAAGGTTTAGTACGCTTTAAATAGAACTTAAGAGCTCTAACAGGGCATAAGACTCTTTCTAGTTCATTGCCTACGATCTCCGATAAGCTGGGAATATCGAAAGATTTAGGCCAAGGCCGAGAAGGCAGCTCATTTTTGGCTAGAAAACCAAGTTGCAGCGAACAAGTGGCTTTTTCCGACGAAAATCTGATGTTCTTGCTGAAGGCATGAATCTCACTGACTCTTTTAGCCGAGGCTAAGCATACCAGGAAAAGTGTCTTAAGAGTGAGATCTTTTAGGGAGGCTGATTGTAACGGCTCCAACCTGTCTGACATGAGGAATCTTAGTACCACGTCTAAATTCCATCCAGGGGTAGCCAAACGACGCTCCTTGGTGGTCTCAAAAGACTTAAGGAGGTCTTGCAGATCTTTATGTTTGGAAAGATCTAAGCCTCTATGCCGGAAGACCGATGCCAACATGCTTCTGTAGCCCTTAATAGTGGGAGCTGAAAGGGATCGTCCTTTTCTCAGGTATAAGAGAAAATCAGCTATTTGAGCTACAGAGGTACTGGTCGAGGATACAGAAACTGACTTGCACCAGTCTCGGAAGACTTCCCACTTCGATTGGTAGACTCTAATGGAAGACGCTCTCCTTGCTCTAGCAATCGCACTGGCTGCTTCCTTCGAAAAGCCTCTAGCTCTCGAGAGTCTTTCGATAGTCTGAAGGCAGTCAGACGAAGAGCGTGGAGGCTTTGGAGTACCTTCTTTACGTGTGGCTGACGTAGAAGGTTTACCCTTAGAGGAAGACTTCTGGGAACGTCTACTAACCATCGAAGTATCTCGGTGAACCATTCTCTCGCGGGCCAGAGGGAAGCAACTAACGTCAACCTTGTCCCTTCGTGAGAGGCGAACTTCTGCAGTACCTTGTTGACAATCTTGAACGGTGGGAATGCGTAGAGATCCAGATGTGACCAATCTAGGAGGAAAGCATCTATATGTATTGCTGCTGGGTCCGGGACTGGAGAGCAATAGATTGGAAGCCTCTTGGTCAGCGAGGTTGCAAAGAGATCTATGGATGGTTTACCCCAAGTGGCCCAAAGTCTCTTGCACACATCCTTGTGGAGGGTCCATTCGGTTGGAATTACTTGCCCTTTCCGACTGAGACAATCTGCTATGACGTTCAAGTCGCCTTGGATGAACCTCGTTACTAGGGAGATGTCTTGACCTTTTGACCAGATGAGCAGGTCCCTTGCGATCTCGTACAACGTCAGTGAGTGGGTACCTCCTTGTTCGGAGATGTACGCCAAGGCCGTGGTGTTGTCCGAGTTAACTTCCACCACTTTGCCTCGAAGGAGAGACTTGAAGCTTTTCAAGGCCAGATGTACTGCCAACACCTCCTTGCAGTTGATATGCATGCTCCTCTGACTCGAGTTCCACAGTCCTGAGCATTCCCGACCGTCTAGTGTCGCGCCCCAGCCCACGTCCGATGCGTCCGAGAAGAGAACGTGGTTGGGAGTCTGAACAGCCAGGGGAAGACCATCTCTTAGGTTGATATTGTCCTTCCACCAAGTCAGACAAAACTTTATCTTTTCGGAAACCGGGATCGAGACCGCTTCTAGCGTCTTGTCCTTTTTCCAGTGAAAAGCTAGATGGTATTGAAGAGGACGGAGGTGTAGTCTTCCTAGTGACACAAATTGTTCCACGGATGACAGCGTCCCTACCAGACTCATCCACAGCCTGACTGAGCAGCGTTCCTTCTTCAGCATCTTCTGGATGGATAGCAGGGCTTGATCTATTCTGGGGGCTGATCGTCTTGTTGTTCAGCAACGTCCTCATCAGAGGGTTCCTCATTCGAAAACTGATGAGGAAACGGCAACGGAGTGGGCAACGTCTGGCTCGCTGAGTCCGGTCGCACTGGTGCATGCGTGACGGAGCCGGACGACGCAACATCATGGAACTGCTGCACAGTCTGTGAACTGTCAACAACCATGGGTGCGCGAGGAAGCACAGCGTCCACCCGAGACTGTCTAGACCGTCTGGGTTGTGCAGTCAACACCCTACCGGGTTGCTGAGGTTGACGCACTGCGTCAAAACAAGTCACCTCTGCTGGTTGTTGAACGTCCTGAACGTCAACAACCACCTCCGAGCGTCGCTTAACGTCAACGTGCGGCTGGCAACCCACACTGGGTCGCATCGGTGGAGGAACCACCTCAACTGGCAGACGCGAGAAGGTTACCTCAGCGTCAACAGGGCGCACAACCGACCGGTTGGAAGGTTGTTGGCCAGAAGGTTCGGTAGCAACCTTCTCCGCATTAAAGTCCTCTATCAAGGACGCAAGCTTGGACTGCATGTCTTGCAGCAAAGCCCATTTAGGGTCTACGGGAGCAGGTGCGGCAACAGACGGGGTTAGCGACTGAGGCGGTACCGCTTTCCATCCCTGAAAGCCTTGTTTATGCATGACATAATTGTACAGCAAAACTTCAAAGGCTCGAAAACAGCTGTGAAGTTGACCTGTAAAAAACTTGGAGCGTCTCCTGGCCAGGCGCCAGGGAGAGTCTACGAGATTTGAGAAGTCTATCTGGGCAGAGGCATGAACTCCCAAGCCGAGAACTTCTCTCGTGTCATATCAGACTCTCGCTCTATAAGCCAGTTTAAAAGAAGGGAAAGCAAAGGCTGTATCCCCCAAACTCCTCCTGGTGATAAACCAGTCGCCTAGCCAACGTAAAGCTCTCTAGGAGAGCGAGAGAGCACTAGCTTAAAAACAACGGCTTCGAAGTAGCTAGGCCTAGTGTAAGCTCTGACGTTTAGGCGAACGAGGAGCAGCAGTTACAAAAAGATCCGGACAAAGATCCTTAAAAAAAAATCATCATGATTTAATTAAAGTCCATAGAGGGCTAAGCAGCTTTAGGCTCCTCTCCATCTGACAGAGTCCTCAAGGGAATATCAGTAGGAGGGGGAACAGCAACTTCCTCATCTACCGGAACCTTGTCCGATAAAAGCTGAGTCTCAAGCAAGGGAGAGACCTACCGTGGTGGCAATGCTTTACAAGCAGAGTCCACACTCACTGGTGCATTAGTAGCGGACCAGAACGCAACGTCATGTAACTGCTTGACAGTCTGTGAACTGTCAACAACTGAACTGTCAACCACAACAGGTGCGTGAGGACGCACAGCGTCCACTTGAGACTGCTTTGACTGCCTAGACTGAGCAGTCAAAACAACTCTAGAATGCGGAGGTTGACGCACAGCGTCAAAACAAGTCAACTCCGATTGTTAGCGAACGTCTTGAACGTCAACAGGAGCATCAGCAAGTGGCCTAACGTCCAAATGCAGCTGAAAATCCACACGAGACCGCATCGAGTGTGGTTCTAAACAACCTGACTGACGTGACTTAGCTACGCCAACGTCAACAGGAAGCACAAAGGAACGTTAGGTTGGCTGAAAGCCAGGATATCGATGAGATAAACGGCTAGACTCAACGGACTAATCGGCAGAATAGTCTTCCATAAGGGAGGCAAGCATATTCTGCATGTCTTGCCATACAACCCATTAAGGATCAACGGAAATGGTTGTGGTAAGAGACGAGGGTAACGTCTGTGACCGCAACACTTTGCCAACAAAAAAGACTCTCGGAGTCTGTGTTACGCTTTTGTTAGGCGGCGAGCAGTTATCCGATGACTGCATAGGGTCAGAGCTGTCCTAATGGCTGTAACCAGGATGCTGGACCTGTCCTGAAAGGACTGACTTTCGCTTAAGGGCTTCGAAACCTTGTGACAGGTTTCTTATGCGAAAAGCCTTCGGATGACGAGGAGAAAAAACGTCTCTCTCGTCTTATGGTAGGGGAGATCTTGGTAAGATACACCCGATACCATAGAGGGAAACGTCTGTTCGTTGATCAAGGCCTCTCGAACCCATAAGTCGTTCGACATTACTTCTCCCCTGTTTGGGAGCTTGCAAGAGGTCCCGGACTAGGTGAACGACAGGCACGAACAGACGAACCCTCGGACGCAACACTGTAACACTTTGCGCAATATCACTTTATCACTTCGATTTTCTGTTTTGCACTTATTTCACTGAAATCGAAACTTTTACTGATTTCTACCTGAAGCACGCAATTCTACCCTTATCAAAAGGTAGTAATTGCGAAATCAGTCGTATAATGTAAGCTCATTAATACCAGCTAAAAACAGAAAACATATTTTAAGATAAAAATTTCAGTGGCTGGGGAAGAGACTAAACACTAGTTCCTTCAAAACTACGTTTTCAATCTCTAACCGCACATAGCCTGGGGACGAGAATAAAAACTAAAAACGTTTTATCCTTTCTCCCCGTACCGAGACTAGGGACGAGAGCAACTCGAGAACAACGTTACCCGCTTGAACGGAACGTTTTCTCTCCTCTCTCTCTCTCTCCCTCCGTCTCTATCTCTCTCTCTCTTTCTCTCTTGATTTCGCACCTAAAAGAAGAGCCCAATTACATTTCGTCAAAAAAACATGTTATTTGACCAAAGGAAAAAACTGAAAGGATTTTCAATTAAAAAGTTCCTTTAAAATAGAATTTAAAACATTTAAGCTTAGAAAGAATGAACAAAACGTCAGAATCGATTTACTCTTTCTGCAAAGTGAAACCGTGATACACTCTCTCTCTATCGTAACGATAGAGAGCATGTTGAACGTCCTGAACGTCAACAACTGCGTAGCATAAATAAACTAAACGTTAATTCATCTTTGAAAAAGGTACGAAGACTATTCAAAGAAATTCTTTCATAAAATATTTCATTTAAAAACTTTTAAATCCTTAGCTCTTTAAAAGCTATTTACGATATAAAGGGCTCAACGTTGATTAACTTCGGTTTCCAAGTTAGGACCGCCTACTCTCAGGAAAGGTCGCATATAAACAAAACATTAAAATTTATTTTTTATGTTTATTATAAATGGAAAGTTAATCGAAGAGGAAAATCTATAATTAATTTATAACGTGATAAGATAATTACTAAAAGCCTAAACACACTTCCGTCTAAGGGAAGGGTCGGCCATTTAAAAGTGAAAGAAAGTCCATACTCTCTGTCACCAAAATTAGATCTATCCAAAACGAGTTCAAGCTTTAAGATGAAGATAAAACACCTGCACTGCGAAAGCTCAAACCAGAATATAGTACTTCACCAAATATGATGGGAAAAACTCCAGGTTTCAACAGAGAGTAAAGTACGTCTTGTCGACACGTCGACAGAGAGAAAATTGAGTCTTTGTTTCCATAAGAGCTGGGTATCTGGTCGACAGATGGCGCTGTTGGGCACAACCGCAACCTGTGTAGCGATCGCTGGCGAGTTTTTTCCGTTGAGTTTGTCTGTCGAGCAACAGAATTGCAGCTATATATTCACCGGCTAAGTTAAATATTTAAAATATGTAACTTCTCTGGTAGTTACATATATACAGCTGATTGACACCATTGGTGGTAGGTCGAAAACCTCATCCCATTGGGAATTCGTATGATTATTAATAGCTACAATTAGTAGTACTAACAATCTGGTTCTTACCTGATAAGGAAGCTGTCTTCACAATTATCCTGCCTCATTTCACCTGCATTCCTTAAGAGACTCAGCGATGCACTCAGGGGGCTGCAAAAGTCTCTGTGGGGCTGCCACAAGGTCCTAGACCTTAGCGTGGCTAGACCTCCACCCTTGCAAACCTGGCATAGCCATGGATACTGAATCTGACCACCTACCCCAAAATTTTAAAACACTATAAAATAAACTAACTTTACTTCCATCCCAGACTGTGGAAGGCTGCGACAACCTCCACAGACAACCTGTGAACACAAGTACAAGAAAAAAGGCAAGGGTATATATTAAGTTATAGGGAAGAGCCAGTAGACCCTTCCCCAACTACGACGCCGGAGGTAACGTACGGACCCAGGGAACAGCAATCCTCATACTGGGTCTGGACATCTTGAGATAGCAGTCTGCGAAGATTGATTTACTTCGCCAGAACGTAGCCTCTAAAATTGACTTCATTGATTTATTATGCTTGTAAGCCATAGAAGTTGCAACAGCTCTAACCTCATGTGGTTTCACCTTAAGGATTGGGAAACTCCTTTCCTCACAATTCTGGTGAGCTTCCCTTATCAATCCTTGATGAAAAAAGCTAGAGCATTCTTTGATAACAGTAAAGAGGGTTTTTTAACTGAACACCAGAGGTTGTCTGTTTGTCCTCTCAGGTTTTTGGACGTGTGCAGATAAAATTTTAGAGCTCTCACTGGACAAAGGGCTCTCTTCTTCTCCCGCCCAACTAGCCTAAGTGAGATAGCCCTGGGATGTTAAAAGATCTAGGCCAAGGTCGAGAAGGATTCTCGTTCTTTGCGAGAAAGCCCAGCTGAAGGGAGCAAACAGCATTGTCTCCATTAAAGCACACCTCCTTGCTGATGGCTTGTAACTCTCCTACCCTTTTTGCTGTAGCCCAAGCAACTAGGAAAAGTGTCTTCTTGGTAAGATCCTTCCAAAACGCTTTGTCCAAGGGTTCAAACCTACTTGTGGTTAAAAAGGCCAGAACTACATCCAGGTTCCAAGAGGGGGTTGGATTGTCCTTCCTCTTAGTCATCTCAAAAGATCTAATGAGATCTGAAAGATACTTATTACCCGACATGTCAATGTGTCGATGACGAAAGACGGAGGCTAGCATGCTGCAGTAACCCTTGATGGTAGGCACAGCCATCTTCTCTTTTGTACGCAGATTCAACAGAAAATCTGCTATATTGGCTATAGAGGTACTGGTAGAGGAAAATTTGTTATTCCTGCACCATACTCAAAATATGTCCCACTTTGATTGGTAAACCCTAATAGTGGATGTTCTTCTAGCTCTGGCGATAGCTCATGCAGCCTCCCTTGAAAAGCCCTTCGTTCTTGTCAGCTTTTCGATAGTAAAACAGCAGTCAGATTGAGAGAGAGGAGATTCTGGTGGTACCTCTCTAAGTGAGGCTGTTTGAGTAGATCGCTCCGATTTGGTAATATTCTGGGGGTATCTACCAGCCACTCCATTATCTCCGCAACCCAAGGTCTCATGGGCCAAAATGGAGCTATCAGGGTCATGTGGACATTGGGCGATTCCCTGAATTTTTTCAGGACTCTGTCCAGGGTTTTGAATGGAGGAAAAGCATACACGTTTAGACCCTCCCAGTTCAGAAGAAAAGCGTCTACTGCGGCTGCTTCCTGGTCTGGGACTGGAGAGCAAAATACCGGCAACCTCTTTGTCATTTGTGTGGCGAAGAGGTCTATCGAGGATTGACCCCACAACATCCAAAGGCTGGTGCACACCTCGTGATGCAGGGTCCACTCTGTAGTTAGAACTTGCCGCCTTCTGCTGAGCAGATCCGCCCTGACGTTTTTCTCCCCTTCTATGAAGCGAGTAATCAGGGTTATGTCCCTCGCTTTCGCCCAGAGAAGTAGATCTCTTGCAGTCTCGTACAGTGAGGTCGAATGAGTGCCTTCCTGGTTTTTTATGTAAGCCAATGCAGTGGTGTTGTCTGTGTTGATCTGAACCAATCTTCCTCAGACTTCCTTCTGAAAGTGAATGAGGGCTAGGTGAATGGCCACTAGTTCTTTGATATTTATGTGCCATTTCCTCTGAGAGACTACCCACAGAGCCCTGTTCGAGAATCGTAAGCGTCAAACAGGGACGAAATCGACCTCTTTAGTTCAGACAGATCAGACATTTGATGCGCGCGAACTGAACCGTGTACTGATCGCTGCGAGGGATCGTCAACCGTAGTCGGGTGACTACCAGGTGAAAGACCTCGTGACATTTCCGGCGCGCCTTGTGCGCGATCTGAATCGATTCTCATCTCCAGATAAATGATATTCTGTGAGGGAGTTAGTTGAGATTTGGCGTTAAGGACATTATCATTTGAAGAGACTCCAGACACTTTACTTGTGATTCTGCTCCGAGTAGCCAGTCGTCCAGGTACAAAGAAAACCTTACTCCCTTTACGTGACGCCAGCGAGCCACGTTGGACATCACCCAGGTAAAACCGTAGAGAGCCGTGTTCAGTCCAAAACAGAGTCCTTTAAACTGATAAGTGGTCTTGAGGAACATGAACCTTAGAAAATTTCTGTGGTCCGGGTGTATCGGGATATGGAAATACGCGTCCTGCAGATCTAATGACACCAACCAATCTCTCTGTCTGGTGCCTGCAAGGACTGACGCTGAAGTTTCCAAAGAGAATTTTACTTTGCTGACGAACTTGTTCAATGGACTGACGTCCAGAACAGGTCTCCATCCCCCCAAGCTTTTCGGAAAGATGAAAAGTCTGTTGTAAAAACCCCCCTGAGGAGGTGTCCTCTACCACTTCTATGGCTAATTTCGACAACTTAAGGTTCACTTGCTCTTGAAGAGCTGCTGCTTTGTTCCCGGAATGGGTTGTTGTCAACTCTAAGGGTATCGATGACATGGGAGGTATTCTCAGGAAGGGGATCTTGTATCCCTCCTTGAGGACATTGATCATCCAGATGTCCACCCCCCTTTGTTTCCACTCTCGCCAAAAAAAGGGAAAGCCTGGCTCCCATAGTGTCTGGAGATTGCATGTCTCACTTTCTTGATTTGGTTTGTTGTCTTGGGAATCTGCGAGCTTGACCTCCAGCCGCAATCTTCCGAGTTCCCCTTGAAGGGGCTTTCCCGCGAAAGGGCTGACGAGTGGGAGGAGCCTCCTTTTGTTTCCTTGCTAAAAAGCTAGCTGGGATGACTTTCTTAGCAGTCCTAGAGATAAGATTTTGCGTAGCCTGTTGTGCCAGAGCTGTCGACAAATCTTTCACCAAGTCCGGAGGGAAAAGATAATTACCCAATGGAGCAAATAAAATTCAGATCTCTGAACAAGGGACAAACCTGAAGATAAGAAGGAACAAAACATAGCCCTCTTTTTAAGAACTGCCGTAAAAAGGGCGGAAAGTTCGATGGAACCATCCCTCACGGCCTTATCCAGACAGGCAATCAGATGCATCTGAGCCTCATTCTTAGGATCTGTGGCCTCTGCGAGAGCTCTGAGAGTCCAGTCCATAAGGCTGAAGACTTCTATTGTCCTAAAAATTCCCTTCAGCAGATGGTCCATTTCAGAATTGGACCACAATCTTTGATTTGCTCATGGCTGACCTGCGTGAGGAGTCAACAAGTCTCGAGAAGTCTACCTGAGAGGAGGATGGCACTCCCAAACCGAGAACTTCCCCAGTCGAAAACCACAAACTAGATCTGGAGGCCAGTCTAGTAGGAGCAAAGGAAAAGGAGGCCGTCCCTAGATCCTTCCTCTTGGACGTCCAATGGTTGAGAGTTGAGAGAGCTCTCTTAACCGATCTAGCAAGAACCATCATCTTGAAGGAGGATGCTTTTCGGGGTCTGCCCTTCAAAAACTGAGAGGGCGGGCTCTGAGGCATAGGTTGAGTAAAGTCCTCCGGATACGGAGATGTTAAAACTGTCGGTAGCTTTTTAAGGTCAGCTGCCTATAGTGAATCCTGAGAGTCGTCCTCTAAAACTTCGGCTAAAGGAACATCGATCTCCCGAGTCGAATGGGTATGAGACAAAACCGCGTCATCCTGTCGGTTATCGTCCTCCATAAAGAATTCAACTTGTCCTGATGGAACATTGTAAAGGATACCATCCAATTGTGAGAAGCATCACGTTTACGTTCTGTAAGTCTCGAGGGAGAGACAGGTTCCAGTGCTTCCAGCATAAGTCCATCATGCTGTAAGGAAGCATCAACATCGTGTTCCCCATGCTGCGAGGGTAAGTCCTGCTCGCGTGCATCCAGTGTGCGTTTAGCATGCTGTATGTTAACAGTGTGATGCGAGGTAGCGTTACTTGCGCGTCTACGAGTCGCAAAGGAGAGACAACCACTTGTCTATCATGCCGCGAGGACAAGTCCTGACTGCATGAGACCAGCATGCGTCCAGATTGCTGTATGCGTCCATGTTGCCGTGAGGTTCCAGCATTTGCATGTGTCCCGCATGCTGTATGTTTACCGCGCGACACAAAGAAGTGCTAGTATCGCGTCCAGCAATTCGCGAAGGAGAGAGAACTGTTTGTCTATCATTCTGTGGTTTTTCTCCCCTTCTAGGAGCGTCCATGAGCGCTGCAGCTCACGTGCGTTCTTGCCGCGAGAGCGCGCTCGGAAGTATGACGTGCGCGATTCTGACGCTGAGGAGAGTCCTACTCGCGTGTCTACAGTATGCGTTCAGCTCGCGTGCATCCAGCATGCTGTGAAAGAGCGTCAAAATCCTTGCCGCCTCCCATAACGCGACCAGATTGCTGGGAGGGAGCGTCAAAATAATTGCCGCCTCCCATAAAGCGACCAGATCGCTGCAGCTCGCGTGTGTTCTTGCCGCGATAGCGCGCTTGGAACTAAGACGTTCGCGAACCTGACGTGGGGAAGCGGCCCACTCGCATGTGTCCAGCAAGCTGAATGCGTCCAGCATGCTGAATGCGTCCAGCATACTGTATGAGCCCAGCATGCATCCCGCATGCTGCATGCGTGTTGTGAGGGAGCGACAAAATCAATGTCGTATCCCGAAAACGCGTCCAGATCGCTGTGAGGGAGCGATCCTGACGCTCGGTCCCATGACGAGCCACTGTCTTGTCTAGCGGGACGTGAAAACGTAAAACGCCAGTCTCGCGTCAACTGACGGCTAGGATAACACTTTTACATCACCTTTCCAATGGCGAGGGTGAGCGTACTGTGATACGACAACAGAATCGCTCGAGGGGACGTTCGATCGCTGATCAAGGTCTGACATCTCCATTAGCCTTTCGACTTTCCTTCTCCCAGGGGTTGGGGAGCATGGAAGAGGTCCCGGGCTAGGAGTATGACGGACACGAACAAACGCACCCTCCACAGCACTGCGTCATTTTACGTGACATTGAACACTAGCACTTTTAACTATTTCACATTAGATCTTAACAGACCTTCCCGTTGCGAGAGATTATACTCTTTCGCCAAGGGCTAGAAAGAAAATACAATAGGTTATATGATTAATATTAGTATTCTCAAAATCGAAATATAAAATAACGATACAAGTGATTGTGAAACAATAACAATCGTCAAGAGTATTACGTATCGTAAATTGACTGCATTGCGTCATTTAACGTGCCATTGAACACTAGCACTTTTAACTTTCACATTAGATCATAATAGACCTGCCCGTTGCGAGAGATTATACTCTTTCGCCAAGGGCCATAAAGAAAATACAATAGGTTACATGATTAATACTAGTATTGTCAAAATCGAAATATTAAATAACGATACAAGTATTGTGAAACAAAAACTATAGTCAAGAGTACTACGAGCGTAAATTGACTGTACGCTCGTGAAATCTCTACATCGAAAATTAACTAAGGGAAATATACTAATCGGACAAATATATACTTGAAAATAATATATTTCCCTTCATTATAAACATACTTATGCTTAGTAAGTTAATATTTTAAACATTTTTAGCAAGAAAACGAAACAATTCACATAATGCAAGTCATACTAAGAAGACTAGGTCACAGATTGTGACGTCATTGCGATGGCGGACTGAATTCCTTCAAGGCATTCAGATCTCGCTCTGCTAAGAGTTTACGTCACATAATTGTGACGTCACAATGTTTTAATGTTTTTCCTTCCATTATATCTTTAAGAGTTGTTTGTTCGTTAATAAAGTAGGGGGAAAAAATTCCTTGATCCCTCAATCTTACGAACATAGAAAGAAAACAAATACATACATGCTCCCTGCTAATTACAGTGTGGGAACCAAGAGCAGCTCGAAAGCCGGTCTAGCCCCACACACAAAGTTCAACAACAGAGGAGCCATCTTGAAAATAAAGTTAAATTAAACTGTCCAAGTTGGACCAACAAAAACTATCCTAATCAATATCTTCGATAGTTGAAAGGCAGCGAAAGCCATTAACAATAATCAGACAAAAGGTACTTAAAAAAATTGTAGAATAAAGTAATATATCAGCGAAACGAATTTCCTAGGTGTTGACTCAATCAACGGCAGGGAATTTCTGAAGAATGTTGGGTATGGTTCTGGTAACCTATGAGAGATGGCGCTCATGTATGACCACCTACTGTCATGGCGGCGATTGCCGCGAAATTTGAATTTCTGCCGTGCCGCATCGAAACGCGGGATTTAAGCTATATATATGTAACTACCAGGGAAGTTACATATTTAAAAACAAAGTTTCTCCTGCCAAGGTACCACAGCGCACTGAGCAAGCTTAGGCTGTCAGGTCCACCCAACACGCTGAGCAATCTCAATTGGCCTGCTCCATCGAAAAGTATTGCAGGCCTGACAGGTACTCCCGAGAGAGCCTGCCAGCAACTGCTCTACTGCTAACTTGTGTAGAATGCATCAGCAATGACCCAAGACCTGTATGAGATAAAACCCCTCCAGAAGCTCAGGGATGGAAAGGACCAGGCTGACCCCTGCAGAGGTAGATGTGTGCTTCCACTGTGTCCCATGGATCAGCAAATTGAAGAACTGCTCCTAAGTGGGGAGATCCAAAAGCTCTAAGGAAGGCAAGAAAGACTCCGCTCTGGTCATGGGTGCTGCTGCTTTACTACTGGAAGCAGCTAGGCCCTCAGAAAATTAGGAATATCCAGGGATCAAAGATTGACACCTTTGCTCGTTCATTCTCCAAAGAAGACAGATCGAGCAGAGGCCGCAGGGAGGCAAAGGGGTGCCGGAGGAAAAACGCCATGAATACTTTGGCTATGGGGAAAACCCCAAGGGAGACAAATCCCTTTTGGACTTATTTTTCCATTGCCTTCTAACTTAATGGTAAGTTTATAGCCAGGTTCCTTCTTAGCAGTGGAAAGGGACGACACATCCTCCTCCTCCAAGCCAAAAACAAAAAGTGATTTGATACACTCGGCGAGTGTGAGCAGAGTGGCTGGTTTCCCAGCAAGCGGGTTATTTATCCATAATGGAGAGCGAAAGGATTTGTATGTAGTGTCGGAACAAATTGGAAATTCAAATCAATTGTATCTATTGGCAATCAAATCCGTCTTTAATTCATCATTAATCCAATAGTGTAGGCTACTATATGTCTTCTGACAAAAGTATTAAAAAATTCAAACTCCCTACATTGATTAAAATCTATTATTAGTCACACTAACAACTGTCAATGCAGTACACACAAAAGAAAATCCTACTGTAATCTAAAAATTAAATTTTGCATTGAATAACTAATTAGGAATAAAATTATCACCGTAATTGAACCTTATGCAATATTAATCTCACATATCCTAATGCAATCCATTAACAATCTATTAACATTATCCATAAAAGTACTAATCCATCGTAATGTAATCAATTGGCAATCTATAATCCTCAGTAAACATAAGAGATCTAATTCAATTTTAATTTACTTAAAAGTCAATTTGACCTCAATCTAATTGCAAGACACCATTTTTTATACCATTCAAATCAAACAAACAATTATCTTTATGAACCTTACCTTTGAAACTCCAGTTACTGCACCTAGCTGGATTTTATTGATTCTATGGTGCCATTGAAGAGCAGAAAAAATTATAAACCCTCAGAAAACTGTCTCCCATAACTCACTGCTTAGGATGCACCTGAAATAAAAGAAAATATTTGTGAAAATATTTTTAAAAATTCTCCAATTGTTTTGTATAATCATAAAATGGAATTCAACATGACTTTTTTGCTTTTATAATTACCTAAAAGGATCTTTCATAAGTGTTGTTGCCTATTCAGTGGTATTAACGGGTTGACTAACATACGTTTAGTTTAAAAAAAAATCTGAATTAACTTGACACTTTTTCAAAGAACAATATTAAGAAATAATCATGCACTGCTATCAAACTTAAATGTCATTATAAACTTCGTATTCCCCATAAAGCACTTACCACAAACATGGCAGTCAGTGGGTAAATGAAAAGTACCTTTTATACATTTTCCCCACAAGCACATTCTACAAATACACCAGCCATTAACTACTCCCCAGGCTATAAATAACAGTTGGTACATGAAAGAATTCTGATATGTTAAGTATAAAACTTTTGGAAATTTCATTTAATTCAAACGGTCAGTTAGTAAATATGAGTGAAACATTAAAGGTATTATTATAGAACTAAACGGGAAAAGCTTTCCTAATAAAGAAATGGGGTTATGTATAGAAAAACTCCCGTTCTCATCCAAAATGACCTTTATTTCCGTCTTAAAAAAATATTTAAGAAGATATACTCTAATATAAGGGCCACCCAGTGGGAACCCGGCTTTTGGGTAGGGAAAATTTACTGGCGAATCAATAAATAGTGGTAAAACTAACATTTTTCTCAATACATTATTCTCTGGGACACAATAAATACACGAAAAATTACACAAAATATAGAGATCCTCTCACCTAAATTATTTATTTCACTTTTGCTTACAATTCACAAGTCAGACGTATCTGCTCCTGTTCATGCATAGCTTTTTGTGCAATTACGACTTTATACTTCCTGCACATAAGCCATCCTTCCACTTTCTTTCTACCAATGGAATTACTCCTGTTCGTTCATTTGTACGTAGCTCCTCCTCCTCCCTTTGCCTACCATATGATTAAGTTCACCATATTTGGGCATGTATGGTGCGTATGCTTGAGTGTGACGTAGGTAGTTCTGTGAAACACCCAGTTTTCTTACAACTCCTCAGTTCCTTTGTAGCTGTGTTACGTGTTGTGTGTGCGTTATGGAGCCCAACGTAACAAAGTGTAATGGCTGCCATTATGGCTATTTTGATACTATAGCCAAGTTTCCCGGTGACTCTTCAAGGTAATTCTGGTGTAGTGCATAATTATTTAAAAGCTCATTGTGTTATCCTTTAAAGGTTAGTGTCCCAAGTGCAATTATAATAAGGATTTATTTGCGATTTACTTTATCATAATGTATTGATTTTTTTGTGATTTACGTTTAGTTTGTGACCTGGGAAGGGGGGTCCGCAAGCCCCCCCACTAGGTCTGTAACCTAGGAAGGTTTCTGACCTACAAAACGTGGGTCTGGAAGCTTGCCCCAGGCTAGGTCTGTGACCTGAGAACTACAAAGTTAGGTTAGGTTTTTTTTTTTTTTAGGTTCGGTGACCTTTTACAAATCTCAAAAGTGTTATAATCACATTTTGTCCTGTCTTCACACAACCAAAGTCTCAAGTTCCCACCCCTGGCTAGGTCTATGACCTGGGAAAGGGGGTCCGGAAGCTTGCCCCTGGCTAGGTCTGTGACCTGAGACCTATTAAGTTAGGTTAGGTGGTTTTTTTTTTGTGACCTTTTAAAAATCTCAAAAGTGTTATAATCACATTTTGCCCTGTCTTCACACAACCAGTCTCAAGTTCCCACATTAGTCCGTCGGGAAGTAGGGGTCTACAATGGTCGAACAGCCTATTTGCAATGGAAATAGAGGTCAAATTCTTTGAAAGCAAACTATTTACTGTAGGAAAAGCTGTTTTGCCTATTAGAAATGTTGCCCCGTGGTGTTCTATAATTTTACCACATTACAAGGTCCTAAACCCATATGGTAATAGCACAGGCAAGACAATTTTTCACCATAGATTTCTAAAACAAAAAGATTGGGACAACAGTTCTTTTCACATTTGTCTATTATATACAAGTTATTATTATTCTTTTGCCTCTTAAATCTAGAACAAAATATGCAGAAACAGACAGCAATGTGTAACTTCTTACAAATAAATCCAGTATTTAAACATATTGACCAATTATAATTACCAAGTGTTATATTGCATATCTGTTAATTGTGCCTATTGACAAGCAAAGCTTCAATAGCTGTTTGAGTTCTGTTTTGAACAGAAATGTGCTGTGTAGTAGGTTAAGCTATAATATAGCTCCATAATTTAACTTTATCTACAGTACTACTGTATATGTCAAGGTGCGATATATCCTGATAATTTTATTTTATCTACTGGAAATTGAGTCACATGAGGTGGGAAGGAAGGTGTTGTGTAGTAGGTTAAGCTACAATACCGCTCCATAATTTAAATTTATCTACAGCACTACTGTATATGTCAAGGTGCGATATATCCTGATAATCTTATCTACTGGAAATTAAGTCACATGAGGTGGGAAGGAAGGTGTCTACACGGTCGAACGTTTGTTGAACCCGCTTGTCAAAAGGTTCAAAGAGGTGGAGTCCGTCATCACAAATGCATAAGGTTTGTGGACAATGAAGCCCTGTACTCAAAAGTCAGGCGAGAAGAGACTTTCTTTGAACCACTCAAGAAACATGTTTGACAACCAAATATCCAACATCATCACTTCCAACGCTTGTCTGTCAAACTGCGTTCGACCGTGTAAACCTACCTTTAATCTAGCCAGGTAAGGATTCAGCACCCTAGATTAGGTTAAGGTTTGTACACATTCTAGTAAGTATTTATGTAGAGGAAAGAATAGAATCTGTTTAAACATACAAGCAAGCTCCTTTTTTTCTTTTCATAAAAGGTAGCATTGTGCAGTAATACTATGAAAAGGTTGCCTTCAAATATATAAATGGACCAGGATTTTGGTGTTAGTATATAGCATTGTAGCCTATACAGTATATTATGGAAGGCCATGTTAGGATGCACCCATCTATCTTGATTCACTTTATATTTTTTCAACTCTAAGTGGGAGAGGAGTTCAGGTTAGGGTATTATTTTAGAAAGAGGAACCAGCTTAGTGACCTATAAATACTTCAGAAACGCATAAATTGCACTTTTCTTATTAGGAATATACCATTAGTTATGGCCGGAGATGAATAGTACATAAGTAATCGATTTTAGTTACGTTTACAAAAAATGAGGACTTTTTTACTAAGGCGAGTGGCTATTAAAGAGAGATGTTCACCCTTTGACTCCCGCCAAAAAATTACTTCATAGCTCCGCCCCCTCTTTTTGTTCCACCTACACACTTTGTTTGATTGCCCCACGTGACTAATTCACGCACCTATTGGCTCATTTTAAACAAACGAAAACCAATTATATTCAAATATTACTACCACTGTGGCGCTTCAGGCAGTACTAAGCATGGCCGTCATTCAGATAACTTGTAGTGGTTGTGATAGACTATTTTGAATTTATAAGACGATATCACTCGCAAGATTCCGAATTCATCACATTTTTGCAGGCACATGGTGTTTTACCTACAGCAGTAATTTGTCCTCACTGTGATATAACTTGTACATATCGTGAAACAAGGCATAAATTTTCGTGTGGCCGTCGAAGGAAGCTTAATAAGCAGAAGGGAGGTAGAAAGCGTGTGTATTCCGTTAGCCTTTTTAAGGGGACATTTTTAGAGTGCTCATGTGAAACCCTGGCCAGTTGCTTTGTTTGTAAACCATTGGTTAAGAAAATCTTTTGATCATACCACTATTATACGGTGCCTAAAGTGGTCAAGTAGAACAAGCATAGATTGGCGATCGTTTTGTTCCGAAGTAACAGAACAATGGTTTTCCAACCAACCGCAAATTGGTGGTCGTGACGTCATTGTGGAAATCGACGAGACGCTCTTCGTATATCGCAAATACAATCGTGGTCGACAACTTACCCAAGTGTGGTTGTTTGGGGGAATAGAGCGAAACTCAAAGAAAAAAATCGTTATTCCTCTTAACAAAGAAGGCCAAGACAGAAGTGCAGGGATGCTTATTCCACTTATTAAACAATTTATTTTACCTGGTTCTGTTGAGATTAGTGATGGGTGGGCAGCGTATCGCACACTTGCTGAAGAAGGATATACATATACGCACAAAGTGATCAATCACAGCGAACAATTTGTCGACAGACGATAGTAGTGTGCACACGCAAAAAATTTAACAACTTTGGCGTGATATAAAAGATCGGTCGAGACGCCCTGGTAACCGAAAACAATATCTCGAACAATATTTAGCGAGATATTTGTTTATAGACAATCCCAATAAAGAACAGGGTCAGTTGCATCACAACTATTTTATTAAAGCTGGGAAATTATATGTACCCCATAGTGACCGACAAAGACCACAGGCCGAAACCGATAATTCATCTTCGGACAGCGATATCGAACCAAGGCCTTCTTTTTAAGGTAAATATAAACTTAGGTTTAGGTTATAATTAGAATTTGGTGTTATTTTACTGTCTTAGGTTAGGTAGTGCCCCGAAAATCACTGTGGCCTTAAGTCCCCCCCCCCCCGGCACGGCCTAGGTAGGGGTACAGGGCCCTAGATTAGGTTAGGTGGTTGTTTGTTAGGTTAGGATATGTTTGTTATAGAGTGAAGTCTAAACCGTTCATTTCCGAGGAAAATGAAGGTGATATTCGTGCAAAACACATCAAAATCACCTAGAAAAACATGTTTTCAGGACATTTTGGGCTGGTTCCTCTTTCTAAAAATTTCCCCAGGTTAGCTAGGTCAGGACCTGGTGCTAAGACATCCTTATTGTTCTGTGTTCATATACAC
>NC_090744.1:123248802-123253802 GCF_036898095.1 Palaemon carinicauda | reverse complement strand
ATTACTCTATAAGACAATAGTTTTTCTTATATAAAAAAAAAAAAAAACCGTCAGCTCACAAGTAAATCCTTGATTCATTCTAATATTGATGTGTATTTTTCTTGCAAATGATTCTTAATCTTCTCTGAAAACCTTCAAGATTTACATTAATATATAGGACAATTTATTTTTTATATAAAACATTCCCAAGCTGTGTTTCTCTTGCAAATGGTTCGGAAAAATCTTCGCAATGGCACAGTCATGATTTTTCAGATCTGTTTTCTTGAAAAATATAATCTGTCTCGAAAAAAATATGTTTTCTTTTGTCACAAGGCTTTGAAAATATATCGCGCCGGCTAGCTGCATCTCAGGGCGGTGTTCAGTAAATTTTCAGCAATTTTCTTTCAAACTCAAAACATTTTTATGTGGGATTTTCTCTTTCTTTTTTTTAAGAAATTGCCTTAAGTAATTTAGGTTTCGAGTATAAGCATGGTTTATGTTTATTTACATTCAATTACGAGGCCTATTATGTTTTAAAAAACACTGGAATATACTCAAATATTACTCAGTACTTTTAAAATTTCTAATTTCAAATATAGCAATATGTTTGAGGAGCAAGTTATCAAAAACTCAGTGATATTGATGGGAAAGCGATTACTACTACTATTATTATTATTATTATTATTATTATTATTATTATTATTATTATTATTATTATTATTATTATTATTAATTTCTAAGCTACAACCCTAGTTGTAAAAGCAGAGTGCTATATGCCCAGGGCTCCAACAGGGAAAATAGCCCAGTGAGGAAAGGAAACAAGGAAAAAATAAAATATTTTAAGAACAGTGACATTAAAATAAATATCTCCTATATGAACTAGGAAATTTTAAACAAAACAAGAGGAAGAGAAATAAGATAGAATAGTGTGCCTAAGTGTACTCTCATGCAAGAGGACTCTAACTCAAGACAGTGGAAGAACAAGGCACAGAGGCTATAGCACTACCTAAGACTAGAGAACAATTATTTGATTTTGGAGTGTCCTTCTCATAGAGCTGCTTATCATAGCTAAAGAAAGAAACTCATGAGCCAGGTGTGTGCTCGATATTTCAACATGGTTCTTGTCAGCCTTCTGTGCACAGAAATGATGCAGGCAATGGCTCCCCCAAAACCCCATTCCTTATCTCACAAAGAGGGTGAGGTTCTAACGAAAAAAGGAAGTAACTAGTTTTAGAGGGAATCAAACCCCAGTTTGGCGTTCACCAGTCAGGGTAAGTAACTAGTTTTAGAGGGACTCGAACCCCAGTTTGACGTTCACCAGTCAGGGGAAGTAACTAGTTTTAGAGGGACTCGAACCCCAGTTTGGCGTTCACCAGTCAGGGTAAGTAACTAGTTTTAGAGGGACTCGAACCCCAGTTTGACGTTCACCAGTCAGGGGAAGTAACTAGTTTTAGAGGGACTCGAACCCCAGTTTGGCGTTCACCAGTCAGGGTAACTAACTAGTTTTAGAGGGACTCGAACCCCAGTTTGACGTTCACCAGTCAGGGGAAATAACTAGTTTTAGAGGGACTCGAACCCCAGTTTGGCGTTCACCAGTCAGGGACGTTATACATCCCCCTCGTCATCATGATTCTATTCAAACAAATCCAACTACACAATTTCCCTATACAGCAAACACTATCATCATCATCATCATCAGCAATCCAGGTTAAAGAAAACACCGTTTCAAATCACATCAAAATCCTCAAGAGCGTTCTATTCAAAATCGTTACATCCATCAATCCTTATTCAGAAGCAGCAGGTACACGGAACAGTCCACTGCCAATACTTGGAAGGAAAAAGGACTTCCAAAGGACCAATTTCTGCAGATTACTAGAGAATTGACACTTCTAATGTGACATATATAGCCAACGATTCGGAGTATCACCTCCTGCTGCTGTCAGAATGAAGAAAGGCAATTGCTCAAAGACATACGTTACCGTCCTAGCATATCCAACAAAAGTGTAAACAATATACCTTCGATTATTATTATTATTACTATTATTATTATTATTACTATTATTATTATTATTATCAGCTAGGCCACAACCCTAGGATGCTATAAGCACAAGGGCTCCGGCAAGGAAAATATCCCAGCAAGGAAAGAAAGAAAGAAATATATATATATATATATATATATATATATATATATATACACACACATATATATATAGAGTATATATATATAAAAATATATGTATATATATATATATATATATATATATATATATATATATATATATACTCTATATATATGGGAAGTAATGTACAATTAAAATAACTGTAATTTAAATAGATATTTCATTTAATAAACTCTAAAGAGAGACTTATGTTAGACTGGTCAACTTGAAAACATTCGCTGCAAGTTTGAACCTTTGAAGTTCCAACAGTTTTACTACATGATTAGGAAGATCCAAAAATAGCCGTTAAACTAACTATCTATTTCGCTCGCTGGCTCTGATCTGAAGAATTAGCAAACCACGACAAAACAAATGTAAAAATAAATTAACATAAAAATCAACCCTTCACAATCATGATTATTGGTCACGTCATTGTGAAAGTTGAAACAAGAAAATCAGGTCTTCAATTGAAAATTATCTTTCAATTCTCTTGCTAAGAATTATAATCAATTTAGTTTATCGATCAAGGAAAATTAAAGTTCTTGGATTCAGAAATGCAACAGATTAATTCTGTAAATCTCTCTCTCTCTCTCTCTCTCTCTCTCTCTCTCTCTCTCTCTCTCTCTCTCTCTCTCTCTCTCTTATGCAAGTGTATAACCGATGATTTATTATTGATTAAGAGTATTCTACACTTGAGTTCAAATACACTAATAATAATAATAATAATAATAATAATAATAATAATAAAAATAATTATATATACAAATATATATATATAAACATATATATATATATATATATATATATATATATATATATATATATATATATATATATATACAGTATATACTGTATATATATATATAATATATATATATATATATATATATATATATATATATATATATATATATATATATATATATATATATAAAACCATCCTTCCTACAAACTATTCTTACGGGAAAAAGTGTCTAGCTCAACCGAAACCAAAAAAAATTGATCCAAAAATACTCCATGAAGCGTTTCAATGTGACTTGCAAACAAATCAGACACATCTATTCTAGTTCACAGGTAAATTGCTTCCACTCCGAATCCCGGAATATCAGTCTTGTATAACACAGCAAATGATTCATTAACATATTCCATAGCACAAATTCTAGATATTCCCATATCCAGCGAGCGAAGCTTCGATTATCAAGACAAGTGTAATTAATTTAGAACCGTTTGACAGCTGCATTACGGTAATTGAAATTATATGGAAATGTTATACCAATTGGAAATTGATTTAGTATGTACACATTGGTATTGAAGAAGTGTTGGCATTTCTCGGGCTTAATCCTAAGCTCGTATTACTTTACCTTTGGTTGAAGGCAAATACGTTTATAGTCATTGAGATCGCTAGTTACATATATGTTTAGTCTTAATCCCCTTGATATCATTGGCATAGCATTTGATGACTTTATGATTTTGTTACTATTACACTTTGATATACATACATATATATATACATATATATATATATATATATGAATAAATAGATAAATAAGTATGTATATATATATATATATATATATATATATATATATATATATATATATATATATATATATATATATGAGTAAGACTGACAGGAACACGTGATACTCGGATGTAATAAATCTTGACAGGTTTCGTCTCTCTGCATCATGTTGTAGAGACGAAACAATTCAGGAAAAACTGAGTATTTGCATTTTTCCTTGCTGTTTAAAATATTTATATGGAGTGCCCTTAAAATAGTTTATGGAGTGCCCTTGAATTATATATATTAAGTGCTTTAGAATATTTATATAGAGTGCCCTTAAAATATTTATAAAAAGAGCCCTTGAATTCTTTTTTATAGTGTCCTTGAAATATTTGTATGGAGTGCCCTTAAAATATTTATAAGAAGAGCCCTTGAATTCTTTTATATAGAGTGTCCTTAAAATATTTGTATGGAGTGCCCTTAAATCATCTATATGGACTGTCCTTGAAAAATTTGTATGGAGTGCCCTTAAAATATTTATATGGACTGTTCTTAAAATATTTGTATGGAGTGCACTTAAAATGTCTAATGGAGTGCCCTTAAAATATTTATATGGAGTGCCTTAAAATGTTTTATGGAGTGCCCTTAAAATGTTTATAAGAAGTGCCTTCAAATGTTTTATGGAGAGCCCTCAATATATTTATAAGGAGTAATCTTAAAATGTTTCCGGTGTGTCCTTAAAATATCTATATCTTCTTTTTCCCTACTCGTATCCCTAGATTAAGAGGTAGGTTGCTTGATGTGGCCTCTCCAATGTCTTCTACCAAAGGCCCTTAATATACTTATATGGAGAGTTCTTAAATTGATAGGATTGGTGGGTAGTAGGCCAGATTTAATCTACAAACACATTTGATGTATATATTTGTGTTTGTGTTTGAGGGATAACTAGAGGGACCAAAGAGTGAAGATTCGAACGTAACTATTGTATCTGAAACTATAATAAAATGGAAGCATAAGGAAAGAGTTATTAGGACAATACTAAAAAAGATAGTATGTTTTCGAACTGATCGGTAAGATTAATACTGTGCAATACGACTTTTTTTTTTTTTTTTTTTTTTTTGTGAAATACAACCTAAGTCATGATAAGGCTTATGAAAAAGTCATGATAAGGCTTATGAAAGAGATCTAAAACCCATCTGGATAGCTCAGGATGTTTTCTCCCAAAGCGTCCCCTGAAGTTTTGCTTACGTTGAATATCTTTTCATCCCCTTCCCGCCAAATCTCTCTCTCTCTCTCTCTCTCTCTCTCACTAGGACACGATCACCGTAAAACGGACATCCTATCCCATCCTGGGGCCC
>NC_090744.1:123236302-123246302 GCF_036898095.1 Palaemon carinicauda | reverse complement strand
ATTCTGGCTATTCTCCTTTCTTCTTTCTTTTGGTGGAGTTCTGGATTTTAGAAATTGTCATATAATTTATGTTTCAATGAATTAATTTCCTTTGGCTATTTCAGCATTCATATCATCAAGGAACGACTGGAAGTTGCTTGAATAGTACACAGTATGACTACTTTTCATAACGTAATTTGCATAATATACGCATATGTAAGTGACGTATTCCTAAGTCTATATTAAGAAATACAAAGAGAAGCTATATTAAAAAAAATAGTAATAGTGATCATTTGCGCATTCTCATATAAACGTAACTCCTATTACACATGATGATAATAATAATAACAATAATAATGATGATGATGATGATGATGATGATGATAATGATAATAATAATAATAATAATCATATCAACAACAATAATATTAATAATGATAATAGCAATAATAATAATGTTAATAATAATAATAATAATTATGACAATAATAATAATAATATCAACAATAATAATAATAATAATAATAATAATAAACTGACCCTATCTGTTATTATAAATGTTCACAAACTGAAACCATTAATCCCATCAAGTGGCATCTTCATACATAGTGGTAATACCATACCTTTCAAGATAACCTAAATGGCATTAATATCAAATAGAGAAGCTACCTCATAGCCCATGACTAAACGATCCTATGTCAACCTATGTGTTAATTATTACATAAAGCTCAATATGAGATAAAAAAATCTAAACTAATAACAATACTTGGTGATGAAAATCGATACTGAAATAATCCTTGCAATCAATTTTAAAAGGTTAATGTCTAGTTATAGTAGCCAGTCAGAGAGTAGTGATTCCTGAAAATCCAGAGCTAAATATATATATATATATATATATATATATATATATATATATATATATATATATAAACACTAAATGCCAAACTGGCAACCTTGCCCTGAAAAAGGCCAAACTGGCAACCTTGTACTGAAAAAAGGCCAAACTGGCAACCCTGAATTCATAAATGATAAAAGACACATATTTTGCAACAGTATATGACCTCTTTTTTCCGTGTTTTAAAATTCTAATAAAAATGCCATTTTTCAATTGTATATTTTCAACAAATAGTATTCCAATATCCATTGATGTTTGCAGGATATTTCATTCGGGTTCAGATAAATTGTGGCTTGATTGAGCTAACACAGTAATGGAATATTTCAAAGGATTTACGTACATATTTCTATTCATTGTGATGCAAAATTGACATGACATTGATACAGACAATAACAAAATTATATTCAATTTTATTTTCACTACTTTTCTTAATAACTCTTAAAAGGTTGCTTGTAATAATTTGTACTAATTCATGAAATTATTATTATTATTATCATTATTATTATTATTATTATTATTATTATTATTATTATTATTATTATTATTATTTGTTGTTGTTGTTGTTGTTGTTAGCTAAGCTACAACCCTAGTTCGAAAAGTAGGATACTAAAAGCGCAAGAGTATTAACAGGGAAAAATAGCCCAGTGAGGAAAGTAAATACGGAAATAAATGAACAACAAGAGAAGTAATGCACAACTTTAAAAGAAAATATGTGGCTAACGCTCATGTTTTTAAACTCATATTTTTCTAAAGATAAAAAGGGTGTAATGACAGGAAATTTCAGTATTCTACAGTACTTATCATTCAACATTAACAAAAAAAAAAAAAATAAAAAAATAAAAAAAATAAGAATTCAGATTAAGAAAAGATGTTTCCGTGTAAAGTAGGAATAATTTTTATGATACTATGTTTTGATGTCGTTAATTACATCAGATCTAATTATGAGAAACACATCCTGTTTTACGTTTCTTCAATTACACCAAAAAATTGGCATAATGAGAATAACCAAAATTTTTGGTAATCTATCTACCCTAAGAATATGTCTTAATTTTTCAATTCTTCCATGTTTTGATTGTTCTCCTGTCTGGTCTCCACTTGCCAACTGTTATCTTACAATTTGAGGTTTTTGTTGGCCTATGCGGTAAAGTCCCTGACTGGTGATCGCCACACTGGGGTTCGATTCCTGCTCAAACTCGTTAGTTCCTTTGGTAGCTGCAACCTCGCCATCCTTGTGAGCTATGAATAGGGGGTTTTGGGGGAGCCTATAGGTGTATCCGCTGAGTCATCAGCAGCCATTGCCTGGCTCTCCTTGGTCCTAGCTTGGGTGGAGAAGGGCCTTGGGCGCTCATCATATGTATATATGGTCATTCTCTAGGGTATTGTTTTGCTTGATAGGGCTATGTCACTGTCACTTGTCTCAGCCATTCATGAGCGGGCCTTAAACCAAAACTTTTGGTTGAAATTCCTCATCGAAGATCTGGCTATTAACCTTTGGCAAATTCGTTCGGTCAGTTCTTTATGCAAGTTGCTTGCAATTTATCATTATTTTAACTATCCTTTGTATTCTGATCTTCCCAAACTGTAACATCCTGTAAGTCGCACTGTACTCAATTTTTTTTTAATGAGGCGCATTTGCACTCACTCGCAGCGGTGCCCTTATAGCTCGGAAAAGTTTCATGCTACCTGATTGGTCAGAATTATCTTGTCCAACCAATCGGCGACCAGGAAACTTTTCCGAGCTAAAAGGGCACCCCTGGAAGTCAGTGCCAATCTGCCTCACTAAAAGGAATTGACTATATGTATGATCCCAATCTTAACACTCTTGCCTTCAATCATAAGTATCGATACAACAGAGTATTCTATTATTTTATTTAAGCTATGACCAGGTTGTGGAGTGAATTGATGGAACTTTAGAAGTTCAAACTTGCAGTAAATTCTTTTTATGGTGAACAAATTAATATGACTTGTTTCATAGTTTATACATTAATCACCTATTTAACTTTGTTACTGATATTGATATATTTACATTTTCTCTTTTAACGATGTTTATTATAAATAGTTTTTACGTGATTTATCTATTTCCTTACCGAGTTAGAGCCCTTGGCCTTGTAACTTCCTGCTTTTCCAATTAGGGCTGTAATTTGGTTAATAATAATAATAATAATAATAATAATAATAATAATAATAATAATAATAATAATAATAATAATAATAGTTGTTCCTATAATCATAAGGAATTCAACTCTCTGAGCTAATTAAACTAATTATGCTCGTCTGACATTCATATATGTTAGATATAATTATACAAGGAGAGAAATATTTCATATGCAAGATGTAATTAGGAAATTTCGCAACTAATCCTGCTCAGAGAGAGAGAGAGAGAGAGAGAGAGAGAGAGAGAGAGAGAGAGAGAGAGAGAGAGAGAGAGAGAGAGAAGTCATCGTGACCTTTAAACAATTCCTAATGTTAATGTTTTTGTTAATGAGGATTTGTTATTGATTTTGGATTTCTAGGGAAGGAATTTTGATTTTCCCTATCGATTCCCAGAATTTGGATTGAAAGTAAAATATATTTTCTAATTCGTATGAGATGATTGATCTATAAACTTTGTAGTATGACACTTTCTTTTATAACATAGCGTATGACATTAACGAGTTTCAATAACACTAATTACATTAGGAAAAGTGCCTTACACTTAAAAAAATGTAAACTTTTAAAATAATTAAGGATTAAAGAAAGTTTTAATAAATTAAAACGAGTAAATAATATATATTTAGGAAAGTTCCAAGATTAATTGCTACTTCGACCAAGAGTAATTAAAACTTTGTTGTTTAATTAGTGTTTAGAAAATGTAATGGTGAGGTAAATAGAAAAAGATCGTAATTTTTTAATAAACTTCTTATTTTCTTTTCTTCCTTATTCCTTTAACTATATTGTTTTTCTTCGGAAGGGGTTTTTCAATCAGACAGGGGAAAAAACAATTAGATTACAGATCGGTAAATTGAAGTGTACAATAAAGACACTGTTTGCTTTTCAACACTAACAGGAAACTAAAGGCTTCCCTAGAGATTGATTGTCTGTTTGTCTTTCTCCATGACTGTTTCCATGGCATAATTACGTAAGGAGGAGAGTCTCTACTTTTACACACACACACACACACACACACACACACACACACACACAAAAATAAATAAATAAATCCCAAAGCTAACCACGAGTCTGGAAACATACATGTATGGATATTGGAATTTTGGCCATATTTTCTTTATACAAATTATGAGTAACACAGAATCTTTTTCTTTATTCAATTGCATAAAAATTTGCATAATGAGAATGTCTTAAGATTTTTGGTTATCTATCTCGAGGAAATATTTTAACTATCATTCTACCAAGAATTTTTATTCCAGCTGTGACAAGTTGTGGAATGAACTTCCTAATCGGGTAATTGAATCAGTAGAACTTCAAAAGTTCAAACTTGCAGCAAATATTTTTATGTTGAACAGGCTGACATATCTTTTTATAGTTTATATATGGAATATCTATTTAAATGTTGTTAATGTTTTTAAAATATTTAATTTGAATTGTTCATTATTTATATCGTTTATTTATTTCCTTATTTAGTTTCCTCACTGGGCTATTTTTACATGTTAGAGCCCTTGGGCTTATAGCATACTGCTTTTCCAATTAGGGTTATAGCTTAATATTAATATTATCATTACTAGCCAAGCTACAACCTTAATTGGAAAAGCAAGATGCTATAAGCCCAAGGGCTCCAACACGTAAAAATAGCACAGTGAGGAAAGGAAATAAGGAAATAAATAAATGATGAAAACAAATTACCAATAAATCATTCTACAAACAGTAAAAATGTCAAAACAGATATGTCATATATAAACTATAAAAGGACTTGTGTCAGCCTATTCAACATAAAAACATTTTCTGCAACTTTGAAGTATAATAATAATAATAATAATAATAATAATAATAATAATAATAATAATAATAATAATAATAATAATAATAATAATAATACCATGTTTTGACTCCTGTTCTCGTGTTTGGTCTTTAGCTGCCAACTGTTCCAGTGCTCAGCTAGGAAGACAAATCAGCTCTTAGGTGCAATGTGGAACTAAACCCACTCGAGTTGAATTAGGAAGTGGGGGGGGGGGGGGGGGGTAAAAAGTACGTGCATCTAGTGGATAAATGGACGCCATTTCAAGAACCATTTTAAATACAATTTTAATGCCATTTCAAGGACCCCTTTTAATACCATTTCAAGGACCCTTTATAATACCACTTTAATACCATTTCGAGGACCCTTTTTAATACCATTTTAGTGCCATTTAAAGGACCCTTGTTAATACCCTTTTAATACAATTTCAAGGACCCTTTTCAATACCCTTTTAATACCATTTCAAGGACCCTTTTTAATACCCTTTTAATACCATTTCAAGGACGCTTTTTAATACCATTTTAGTACCATTTCAAGGACCCTTTTTAATACCATTTTAATACCATTTCAAGGACCCTTTTTAATACCATTTTAGTACCATTTCAATGGCCCTTTTTAATACCATTTTAAACCATTTCAAGGACCATTTTTAAACCATTTCAAGGACCGTTTTTAATACCACTTTAATACCATTTCAAGGACCCTTTTTAATACCATCTTAATACCCTTTCAAGGACCCTTTTCAATAACATTTTAATACCTTTTCAAGGACTCTATTTAATGCCTTTTTAGTAACTACAGTCAGAGAGGCACCAACCCCGTAAAGCTTGTCGCACACTGAGCCGGAACGGAACCGCCCCTTAAGCCACCGAAGCCTCAGAACAGAACAGAAACGACGTTCAGCGTGCACACTGAGCCAAAAGCCACAGAACGGAACCAACGCAAAATTTTAAATAAACGAAGGAAGTTTTCCTTATTCATCACCGACGCTTCAGAAAAAATATCTTTCCAAGAATACTGTGTCAGTTCCGTTATGTTCTGGCGCGTCAGTTCCGTTCTGTTCTGGCCCAATGTGCGCAGCCAGGTAAGAATCCATGCTTTCGATTTCTATCGGACGTTTCGGTTCTGATCGGGCGGTTCCGTTCGGGCTCAGTGTGCGGCAAGCTTAAGAGGGTTGCAAGAAGTTACTAGATATTGGCTGTGACACTAGAGATAATTTTAATGATTATTGTTGACAAGATTCATTAAGATCAACTAAATGTTCGCTGATGGTTGTAGTCGACCATTTCTCTGGTTTTCAATAAAAAAAAAAAAAAAAAAAAAAAAAAAAAAAAAAAAAAAAAAAAATTATCGTTTTGATTGGGTATTTATTAATCTGGCTTCAAATCTGAATACATTTAATTTTCAATGATACTGGACGAATCAAATACATCTATCTTCCATTTACGCAAAAACTCATATTAATTAGAGATATAATTCAAACGACATATTCCGTACTAACTAAAAACATGTTTTGAAAACATCTGTCAAAATTGTGACATGGTCTCTCATTATATAGCGCTGTGTAAATCCTCTCCTCTGAAATAAAATTTTAATCAAGCAGTGCGAAAATATGACATTTCGGATTTTTTTTTTTTGAAGGTCAAAATATAATATAACTTGCGACACAAACCCTGTTTTCTATAATACATAAGTGGTAATTTTAAACACCCTCTCCTGGAGGACCATGCTTACAATCTATTGGATAGTCTTTGTGCATGAGAGATGGGGTTGCATGACACTTAAGTTGAGATAAGGTGAAGGATGATATGGAGAGAAGAGGTTTGGTGGAAGAGGGTGTCTTTGATAGAAGGCAGTGGAGAGGGCGCATCGGGCAACCAACCCCTTACTGTAAGGATAAAAATGTTAAATAAGAAGGACTATAGTCAATTTCTTTTGATGAGGCGCATTTGTACCGACTCGCAGGGGTACCCTTTTAGCTCGGAAATGTTTTCTACTCGCCGATTGGTTAGAATTATTTTGTCCAACCAATCAACGATTAGGAAACTTTTCCGAGCTAAAAGAGCACCCTTGCGAGTCAGTACAAATGCGCCTCATTAGAAAAATTTACTATAGTACAATATAAATGTTCCTTTTAATGAATACTTTTACAACTGTCTTTGACAGTGGTGTAGCAGCTCAATTCAATGCCGGTATTGTGTATGTGTGTGTATTTTTGTGTGTGAGTGTATTCATAATCTTTAAATATATTTTTCTTAACCTTGCCTTTAATTTTTATACGAGGATAAAAAGTCACGTGAAAACAGATCGTTCTCTTTGAAATCATATTGTAATTTTTAAAATGGAAAAAAAAAATATGATAATAGGAAAATATCTATTGCCAAATAAAATAATTTGGATTCCATGACTGATTTATGCGTGCATTTATTAATGTAAATTATAAGTAAACATTGGTGACGGGGACTCTAGATGGAATTCCAATCATAGTTGTTTTGTTTGATCGCTTCAATGACTCAGAACTGATAATTATGGAAAGCTATCCAGGTAAATATCATTATTTGTGGAGAAAACAATGGCGTGAAATTAAGATAATGGAATGTTTTCCAAAACTAAATGGTTATGAATTATTCATTTTTACTGCCATTTCCTGTACGCGTGGTTATTCATCCATTAATACGAGGACTATTCTTTTCTAACAAAGATATTAATTATGTAATCGCATGAATGTCATTTCATGATTAAATTGAACTTTATGGAAGTGAGGTTTTATTACTATTGTTTAAAACGAATTGGAAATTCTATTCGGGGTGACTTCCATAACATGGACATCAGCAAAATCATTATTATCAATATCATTATCATCTTTATGCCTGTCAATATTATTATTATTATTATTATTATCATTATTATTATTATTATTATTATTATTATTATTATTATTATTATTAATAATAATATTATTATTATTATTATTATTATTATTATTATTATTATTATTATTATTATCATTAAAAGTATAAAAATTATGAAGTGTAAATTCTTTGTGCTTGGTCATAAAAAAAAAATCTATTTCCGAAAATAATAATCAAGTAAATGTCACTCATTATTAAATATCATAAGATAAAAGTATTTTCCAAATACTAGTATGGTTTGTATAATAGGAGAGAACTAGAACTAAATGTATAATACTGTCAGGTATAGAATTAATTATGTCGACAAAATCCTAATATAAAATTAATTGGACTTATACATAAAAACACCTAACCCATTAAAACTGTGTGTTGTTTCCAACGAGTCAATAAACATGTCAGCCTCACTTAAACTCAGCAATCTGAAGTGGCTATAAAATCATCAGCTTCCCCATTGCCCTCTCTCACAGGGCCATGCCTTTCAAAGTTCAATTGTTCCTTTTAAATGATACCTCTTTTAATAACCAATGGGCCGTAAAATTTCTCTAAGTGCATCACAATAGATAAACTCTTTCCACTGGATTCTAAACCATTCATAGATTTTGGTTATTGGCCTTTGAGTGTTTCCCCAGTTGTATAATAGCTTTCCAAGAGTAATAGCCGAGGGTGACGTCAGAGCTGGGATCAGATTATTCGATTCTTTCTATAGGCTTTTTGTTTCAGTTCTGTGCGGAGGTAAGTAGTCTGGTCTATTGGCTTTTTGTTTCAGTTTTGAGCAAAGGTAAATAGCCGAGTCTGGTCGGAATAACAACTTATAATTTAACTTATAATTTAACTGTATGTATGACACAGACATTAAAAGTATGATTATATTTTCTCATGCGTTTCGCTCCAGATAATAAGTTATCGTAGTTATTAATACTACATCAATTGCATACACACAACATTCACAGCAATTGTGAGTAGACCTTCTTGGTCAAATTAAATACATAAAGTCTGGAATCAACAAGAAGAAGAAGAGAAAAGAAATAATTAATCATTCCGTTGATATGAATAGCTAAACAACAGAAGAAGAGAGATTACTCGACTGGCATATGTGGATGAGATCACGGTGAGGGGTAGATGGAGATGGTTTGGACATGCTCATCGCACTCCCCAAGAGAGATTAGTTCACCAAATGTTTAGCTGGGCTCCAAAAGGCACTAGAAGAGTTGGAAAACCCAAGCCTATATGGCTGAGGACTATGAAGCGCGAAGTGGGAGATGATGAATGGATAAGTATTGAATTAAAAGCTCAAGATAGAGACGACTGGTGAAATCTAACTATATCACTTCATGCACTTTCTTCTCACGCACTTCCTGCTATATGTAATTCTAACCTTTAAGCCATTCCCTTTTTAATAGAACGTAGATTCGAGGTAATTCATGTTCAGTCAATTAGATTCATAGTGGTATTTTTTATCAGAGTGATATCAAAAATTATCAAGTGGCTCAATAACTTCGAAAATATATATATTATTGTGCAATTCTTCGTGTTGTTTTTATATCTTTTGAGATGATAATGATGAAGCTGCAGAAGGAAAAAAAAAGCAAGGCAGACAACGAAGACGACTAAAGCTTGTGGGCGACCCCGTCAAAGCAAAAGCTTTCTGCGGATGGCCGATGGCAGTCCAGTGAAAGGGAGCAATCACTCATTCCCGTCAATAAAACTAAGAATGGACTCGACTTCATGGTCCTCTTGCTTTTATTCTGATTGGCTCGATTTCTTTTTTTTTTCACTTTACCCTTTCTTTATTCTGATAAAAGAAAGCTTTGAATGGATGCACTGAACGGCTCTTTCGTTTTGCATAAAAGTTTTCCATCTTTCTCGAGCTTTTCCTTTAACAGCCCTAAGTAAAAGCTCTTGGTATAAAGCCTTTTCGGTTTTGGGAGGGCCACAACATTTTACTTAAATTCAGAGAAAAATTTCTTTGTTGAGATAAAATGAAATTAGTTTTGTTTTTGCAGTGCAACATGTTCTTTGTGGTTTAGAAGTTAAATTATCGTTGTTGTTATTGACAATAATCATGATTTATGTATGGATAATTATCAATGTCATGTACCTTAGTACCTTAGTACTAACGCTTAAAAATACGTTGAGAAAAAATTATGAATTTATGACATGTCTAAGGCCTTTGTCCTGCAAAGTGACTAGAAATGGCTGCATTTGTTATTGTTGTTGTTTTATCGTTTGCAAAGGTAATTATGAAGACTATACAGCCTGAAA
>NC_090744.1:123221302-123228802 GCF_036898095.1 Palaemon carinicauda | reverse complement strand
AATTTTGTTAAATTTTGGTTTATTTATTCTTTATCTACCTCCATTCTATCATGGAGATGGGGGTACTTGTTTAAATTGCTAAACTAAACTCATCAGATTTATATATTATTATAAGAGTGTTCATTTTCTTTCTTAAAATTAGTTTTTCTCTTTGTTTCCTTGATCTAAATACATTTTACATTTCAATATCTTATAGTCAGTTGACTTTAGCCTGTTTAACACTGTTACATCTTTAACTGAATTAACGTTTTCACTGAGAATAAAATTTAATTAGTCTTTTGCTTCTCAATTTCAGCTTTTGCGTGTCCATTTTGTATGTTCCTATTTGTAGAAAAAAAGAAAAAAATATGATTTTTAGATTGTTTCTTTCAACAAATCTACAAACTTCTCTGTTATTTCTTGTGTTTACTCCAAATTTACCTATTGGTAATTCTCCTCTTCTCTTTTTTCTTACCTATTTTAGTATTGAAATCCTCCAAAAAAAATAAATGTAATTTGAGTATATGTTTTTTTTAAAGATATCTCTGGATCTTCACAAAAATTTTACTTCTTCAGTATTGAATGTTGTTGGTGCAATTGTTTGAATTACCTTCAGTTTGTACTTTTTCTTAATCATTTTGATAATAAATCCTAAAATACTATAACATACTATAATATTCTATGTTTCCTGCAAAATTTGTAACAACAAGAAAACCCATTTCATTTCCATTGTTCCTTTCGTGTCCTCTGATGCAAAATATATGACCCTCTTTCAAAATTATATATATATATAGAATCAAGTATTATTAAGATAAAGTCGGATTGTGTTTTTAATATTAGTGCTGGTTTATATAAATTGGATAATTTCATCATGACCAATATTGTTCAACAATTAAGAATTATATAATTTGTGTTTACCTTTTTTATGTGTGTTTATGACCAGTTTCCGTTCAAGTACAAATTTTGGCTGTGGGTTGTTTGATTGTTTGACAATGCTAGTTAGCTGACTATGTTTTTCTATCATTTCTCTACTGTTCAAAACAAATTTTAGTTTTTTTGTTTTTATCCTATTTTACTTATTGACGTCCTTGAACTATGTCTCACTTTTTATTGTACCCTGAAGAAGTGTATTAAAATGCACGAAAGCGCTTGGTACTAAAGCTTTTTATTATTTCCTACTGGCTTTTGCGTATACCAAGTCACGTGATCCTTGTGGCAGTAAAGCATATATATATATATATATATATATATATATTATTACCCAGTTCTTCTAATTTCACTCAATCCTATAATATCCCAATTTATTTACTTCAGCTCGTGTACTAACACACCAATATCCTCTTCCTTACACGAGGTCCTGGCACTGTACGTCGCGAGGTTCACTTTCCAAACCTATCTTATCTGCATTTCAATTTCAAATTTGTGTATACACGAAGTTCTATACAAATGAATACAGTTGTTACCAGTGACATTCAAAAGAAGGAAAATAAAACTTTACCTTAACGTATCTATAAATGACAATGCCAGTGGTAGCTTGTGTTCGCCATTTGTAACAATATTATGAAAGAAAGTTATGAATAAAAGATGACCATTGGAAGTCTTAGAGTAAATAGACCTGTTCGACAATAAAACGGACATTTACATTCAACATTGCTCCTGACCACACAATCAAACATCTGAATTCTGAAAAACGATTTCGCTGAAGAAGACAGTTCTCCTAGAAACAGAATTTCAGTATTTGCCCATCTCTCTCTCTCTCTCTCTCTCTCTCTCTCTCTCTCTCTCTCTCTCTCTCTCTCTCTCTCTCTCTCTCTCTCTCTCTCATGCTATTGGCAACTAATTCATTCAGTTTGGACAATCTATTTTAAATGACTGATAATTATTTCCCTAGATATTAGACATTCAAACTATCAGATTTCCATTGATATAGTTAGTCATGTTTTATGATATAAGGATTCACATTTAAAGTCCTCTAGTGAATGGCAGAGGCAAGGGACAGTGACATTGCCCTACCAAGCAAGACAATCCCCTATATATATGAACTCCGGTCAAGTCTCTCTCCACCCAAGCTAGGACCAGAGAGGACCAGGCAATGGCTGCTGATGACTCAGCAGGTAGACCTATACGCTCCCCGCAATCCCCCTATCTTTAGCTCACAAGGATGGTGAGTTTGCAGCGACCAAAGGAACTAACGAGTTTGAGCGAGATTCGAACCCCCGTCTGGCAATCACCTAGCAAGGACGTTACCAATAGGTCATCACAACCCAATAAGCAATAGGTAATGGTTCGTAACTTTTTAAGTCGTGGACATGATGTGTCTTACCATGTTAATGATATTTTTAGATTTCAGAAGCAGGTCTTTTGAAAGCTATTTAACTTTTGAAATGACATCTTTGCTTTTATGCTTTTAATTGAATATCCCTTTACTCTTTATTTACAATAAACGATAACGGCGTCAATGACCTTAGATGTCAGGATGCCAAAAAACCTAAATCAATCAATGAAACAGGAAGAGTGGAAGACATGATAAAAATCAAGATCTAGTAAAATTCTTTTTTTTTTTTCATTTTTTTATTCTCTAATATTCAAAGGTAAAAGTGGGGAAAACGTTGAGTCGTTCCCTTTAGCTACTTTTCCATGTTTTCTGTTATAGTAAGCTTAGATTTTTCCTTTTATATTTTATATTTTAGGGAAGTTACATTTAGTAGTTTTGTCAATATGAGAAATCTTGAATCGTTTCTTTACTAGTCATTAAGCAATGGTATTGACAATCGCGTTTTACTGCACAGACATAAACATTTCGGTGATAGATCAGTAATTCTGTTATGAAGATTTATAAAAACTCACGCCTAACTGATATGTTTGTGAAGAGCAATCTAATAATTCCGGTTATATTCATTCCACCCAGCTCGGTACGCTGTGTCAAGTGGATTACAAATACTGCCTCCACATCATTATAATATGAATAGGCTCATATATTCGAAAATCTCATTTCGTGACATTATCTTCCTTCGCGTTAAGAAGGAGGAGGTTGACGTTATTATTATTATTATTATTATTATTATTATTATTATTATTATTATTATTATTATTATTGTTTTTGCTGTTGTTGTTGTTCTTGTTACTTGCTAGGCTACAACCCTACTTGGAAAAGCAGGTTGCAATAAGCCCAGGGGCTCCAACAGGGAAAATAGCCCAGTGAGAAAAGGAAACAAGGAAAAATAAAATATTTCTCAAGAGCAGTAACAACGTTAAAATAAACATCTCCAATATAAACTATAAAAAAACCTTTAACAAAACAAGAGGAATAGAAATAAGATAGAACAGTGTGCCCATGTACCCTCAGGCAAGAGAACTCTAACCCTAGAGAGTGGAAGACTGAGGGAAGAAGAAGAAGAAGAAGAAGAACACTGAGAACCCTAATTTCCATATCAATCCTTGAGAGGGCAATTTTAGACGTCTGATTGAAAATATTTGCCTTCAGTGTTTGGGCTGGTTGAAAGACTTTCTAATATATTTTTAGGAAAATTCTAACATTTCTTCCATGTCTAGGTTGAAGAAAATTTATAACCGCACATTCATTCAATTGTACTTAATATCAATGGGTTTTTATTTTTCTGGTCAAAGCCATTTTTTAACTTTTGAAGAATAATATATCATTAGAGAAAATATACACAAGTGAAATGTTGCAGTGAAACTTTAGTTTAATTCCAATAACATTTTTATGCCTCATAAAAGTTTGTATAATAAGAATAGCTAAGTTCTAATTTTTTATAGAATGTGAATATAAGTTTGTTAAAGAAATATGATATTATGTGACAATAAAAGATGTAATAAATATCCATAATCAAACAAATAAATTGATATGATTAAAAGACATTTGTTCATCTCAACGTTAAAGGTTAATTTTTTTTTTAATATAATATGTCTTTCTATGATAAAAACAATATACACAAATTTGTCAGTATTTTTTGGATATATCGAATTATTAAGGATGATATATCACTTCTTATAAATCTGTCTTGATGGAAAATTAAGTATTGATATCAGTAATTCAAACTCGGTAATTTGTATTAGATTTTCCGATCACGAAATCAAAAGTCATAGAGAGAATAATGATGAGATTAACACTGAGACACTGAAAAACAACATCTACTAAAGTATATGATATTCTAACAACTTGTAAAGAAAAAGAAATGGACATGGGCAGGATATAAAATGAGAATGGGTCTTTAAGACATCGTGAAAGAAGCAGGGGAAAGGTGAGAAGACGATGGATCGACGAACTAAGAAAGTTTGAAAGACCATAAACAGACGCAAGTGGAGGGACACGGTTGAGGTCTTTGTTCTGCAGTGGACCAGTAACGGCTGAAGATATATATACATACATACATACATACATATATATATATATATATATATATATATATATATATATATATATATATATATATATAAAAGGTAAATGAGAATGGAACAGCTGGACAATTTATACAGAGTGCTAAAGACAAGATCAGATGTAGGCAATTGACAGCCTACGTTAAGGACATGGCACTAACACACACACACACACACACACACACACACACACATATATATATATATATATATATATATATATATATATATATATATTAGTGGTAAAGGAATTTAATTGTTATGCACAGCATTCAAACATTATAATTAGAATACGTCTTTCTTTTGTTCACCAATTGTTCAGATGAAATTGCGAAAACCAATTTAAAGCTGAGAAAGAAAAATAAGGATTCTCTGAATACTTCATTATGCAGTATTTTTCGTGCAATGTGGAGGGGGAAGGAGGGAGGGGGAGGGGGAGGGGGAACGCGAAAAGGGAAATGGAGGGGGAGGGGGTGAAGAGAGGGTGGATAAGGGAGAGGGAGATGAGGATAAGGGAGTGGGAGGGGGATAAGGGAGTAGGAGGAGGATAAGGGAGGGGGAGAGGGGGAAGGGGATAAAGGAGGGGGAGAGAGGAGGGGGATAAGAAGGGAGAGGGGGGAAGAGAGGGTGGATAAGTGAGGGGGAGAGGAGGAGGGAGGTAAGGGAGTGGGAGGGGGGAAATGAAAGGGGGAGGGGAGGGAGAGGGGGATAGGGAGTGGGAGGGGGAGAAGGTAGGGGATGGGGAGAAGGGAGGGAGAGTGGGAGAAGGGAGTGAGTGGGGGGAAGGGAGGGAGAGGGGGAGGGGGATAAGTGAGGGAGAGAGAGGAATACTGAGAGGGAGGGGAAGAAGAGAGGGGGGAGAGGAAAGGGGAGAACGGAGAGGGAGGTTGAGAGGGAGAAGGGAGGGATCAGAATGGAAGGAGTGGGGAAGGGAGGGGGTTAGGATGCTGGAAAACAACAGGGTAAGAAAGAGCGGGTCCCTCATTTCCATATCAATGTTCCAGGGAGTCTTCCAGACATCATATGGATGATACTCGTCTGCAGCGTTTGGTGGTTTCTGGTGCTTTCATGAACCTGTTTTGAGAATTTTCAATGTTACGTCAACAACAGAGAATTTCTAGGCCGAAGAGATCTCTTTTACGATACTTTGTGCTTCGGGACCAAATTATTTCCATTTCGAAAAATTTCTTGAAATTTTCCAATTGCTTATAAAAAGCCATTCAAATGTTTTTTTTTATTACTACTCAAACCATCAAAATTTTGAAAATTCCATAAACGCCAGTATTTATTTCAGTATAGATAGACTAACAATAATTCTGTGAAAATGATTTTCCGCGATATGAATTTATGATTTTCTATGCCTGTAATAAAGGATTGCAGTGATAAATATTCAGCTTATATCTCTATTCAAAGGTTTCCAACTATGAAATAAATCCTAAATTTTCAACTACAGATTGGGAACAAGTTGCAAAAATAATCTCAAATTAACAACAACTTTCAATAAATCACCTTGTAAATAATCTATCCCATCTACCAAACCATTTCCTCCAATTTTGGTGAGTAGCAGACACAAAAAATTAGGGACTTTTCCTCTCTTCGCTCCTCCCAGCCTGACAAGGGATTCAGCCGAGTTTGGTTGGTACTGATATGGTGCTATGGCCCGCCCTCCAGTGTTTTACTACAGAAAACGCTTTTGCAATAATATAAACTTATGTATCTTTTATGTGGATTGATGTCCTTAAATACTCGTTTCCTCATATTCATTTTATTCTTCTTGGAGGAAAGAAAATTGCAATACATTTCTTTCATGGGTCCAGTATTTGAATTCGTATATATATTGCATAAAATAAGATAAAATTCAAGGACATTTTAATCTAAGTTTCAAAGTGTCTCTATTGAAATCTCAGTTTTTTATTTTTAAATGTTAGCACAACTCCATTAAGCTGTTTTTAATAACGCCTACTAGTCCAATATATATTTTCCATTTTAGAGAAAACTTCTTTGTTAGCCATCTGAAAATAATTCCGCCGGAAATTAAACAAGCTTAATTACATGTTAGTTTTAATACAACATTGAATTCAGAGAAAATGGTATTTGAATTTACTTCTTACGATGAAATTAGTTTTATGAGAGGATAAGGAACCTGATCTAGTCGATTGCTTTTCTTGGAAATAATTTTGAGGAAGATGAAAGATAGCTTCATTGGAACATGAGAATCTTCTGCTAAATTGTCATTTAGTTATTTCATCTAAATTCGACGTAACTTCTTTTATTTCTAAGATTTTTTTGTTCGATTAAAGGGTTTAATGTCGTTGCAATAACTACTGTAGTTGATCATTCTCTTACTTGAGGGTACACTCGGGCACCCTGTTCTTTAGTTTTCTTTATCTCGTTATTTTGATTTTTTATAGTTTATATATCAAAGATTTATTTTAATGTTGTTATTATTCTTAAAACTTCTTGTAGTATATTTCCTTATTTCCTTTCCTCACTGAGGCATTTTCCCTGCTGGGGCCCTTGGGCCTATAGCATCCTGCTTTTCCAACTAGGGTTGTAGCTTAGCAAGTAATAATAATAATAATAATAATAATAATAATAATAATAATAATAATAATAATAATAATAATATACAATTCAAAGAGAACAAGGTGTTTCTACTTCAAACCTAGAAGGCAGACGAGATTTGCATTGGAATAAGTAGAGGGTATATGTGTCGTTCATCTAAACGAAAAATAACCATGAGGTTTAGAAGAGCTAATATATTCCAATAACTGGAATCTCGGGAATCTCATCGGAATTGGAATAGATGTGGAATTTTAGGCGGAAATGGAATAATAGTGGAATGTTTCGTTATGGGGAATCTTAACATAGTGGCTTATACAGCATCTAGTTGGAATCTTTTAGTTCTGTACCAATACTTACAATCGAATTGTATTACTGTAAATACCTTTACTAACTTTATTTATTCTAATGTTGTTACTGTTCTTAAAATATTTTTTATTGTTAATTACTTTTCTTGTAGTTTCCTTATTTCCTTTCCTCGCTGAGCTATTTCTCTGTTGGAACCCTCGGGCTTATTGAATTCTGCTTTTCCAACTAGGGTTGTAGCTTAGCAAGTGTTAA
>NC_090744.1:123206302-123218802 GCF_036898095.1 Palaemon carinicauda | reverse complement strand
AGTGGAAATGTCCGGTTTTGCCAACATTTCCCCGAAGTACCAATAGATGGCATCAGTGTTTCCTTCATGTAAATAATTATGGATATTCCATTTTCGCATCTAAGGACTGGGTGTCGGGACCATGCAGTCGCCTGAGGCAATACTTAGTTCTCAAATCTGGGTTGAACTGGTAATTTGGGTACTTTGCTCAAGACGAGTTGCCTCGTTCGAGAAATAACGACCTGAAATACAATTCTATAATCTGCAGTTTCGCATTGGGGAGAGCATTTAGAATCTTCAGTTCCCGAGAGCCTTTAAGAAGGTAGGAAATGTCATTTAAGTATTGACAGAACATCAGACTAACGTTGTTAGATGAAACATTAGTGTACAAGATTTGATCAAATTCAAGTAGGGAATCTGACTAATTTTTAAAAAATTGAGTACAAATCTGAAATTATGTTGTTAAATAAATCGAAAATTTTCTAGATTTGATCAAATGTATAAAGGGAATCTGAATAAATGTAAATAATGAAATACAAATCTGGATTTAAAAAGTTATTGGCAGAACGTCAAACTAACGTTGTTGAATAAATCGTTAATTTACTTGATTTGATCAAATTCAAATAAGGAATCTGAGTACATGTAAACAATTATAGTAAAAATTTTAAGTTGATAAATTTTAACTTTTCATAGGAAGGGTATAGTACGGTGCAATACACTTAAAAGAGACTAATTAATTTCCAAGATTTTAATTACATTTTGAGGCTAATGAGAGGCCCCAGGTATATTACTGAAGTTTGGATTAGTGCAAATTATATTGCAACTTCAAGGCCTTTAAAAGTATTCCCTTTTATAAAGTCTGAGCTAATTATTGTTTGTATTTCTCTTATCAGGTATTTAATTGCATTTTCGAGTGAAACAATAATCAGTCTTTTGGGAGTAATCAGAAAAAGTCCCCAGTTGCTAAGAGACAATGAGACGGCAAATAATTAGCTAATTAGTTTAATTTTAATTACTAACCAACAAATTATTATTTCAGAAGACATTAAGGAGATATTTAGAATTTTGTCTTTGTGCAAGATTAATACAAAAATATAATAATAATTTGACAGCTGCTTTGTGTTTTCGATGTAAACAAATACACGAACCTTAAAACGTTATAATTTTGTAATGAGATACGATTTAGATATTATAAGCTGGATCTTTCAAAATACAATGTGAAAAAAAAAGTGTAGAAAGTAAAATAATTACAAACTCGAAAATCAATGTATATGGGTCGAATATTTAAGTTGACGAGAATGCAAAAATAATATTATCCATAAGGCAAACCTTAATACGCAAGGTATTAGCAAGATCAGAAATATGAAATTTAAAATTACACTTTAACATAAATTTCCAAAACTGAAATTTCATATAGGAATTTTAACAAAAGAATGAAGACACAAAAATCCACGGTTACAGTTCACCATACATTCCAAAAACTAATATTTCAAATGGAATTTAAAAATTAGGTATGGGACAGACAGACAAAACAAAAAAAAAAAAAAAAAAAAAAAATGGTTTACACAAACCCAAGGGAAATCATTAAAATCTCAAGAAATCAATTTTCCTTCAAGACAATTATGAAATGCAATTTCGTCTCTGACGTAAACTCAAAGATAAGAGAAATAAATTCTGATTTAAGAGTCTTGGGACACTAAAAAGATTTAGCAAGATTACTGAAAAAGTCCGAATTTCCAGTTATCTATTAACAAATGCAAGTTTGAAATCATATTTCTTTATATTTACACGATTTAATATAAGCAAACATGGACGAAGATGGAAGGTGTAAGGTGTATTTGCACACGAGCACCTGTTTCTCATTATTTTACGTTTCCTTATTTCCTTTTCTCACTGAGTCTTTTGCTTATAGCTTCCTGCTTTTCCAACTTGGCTGTAGCTTAACTGATAATAATAATAAAAATAATAATAATAATAATAATAATAATAATAATAATAATAATAAAAAAAAAAATAAATAATAATAATAATTTAATAATAATAAATAATATTGATAATAATAATAATAATAATAATAATATCAATAAATAATAATAAGTAATAAATAATAAATAACACTAATAATAATAAAGAGTGATGGACTCCTGAGGAGGCAGGATGCAACCCGGAACCCTACACTATTAATACCACCCAGTCAAAAGTTCTGTGATAGAAAAAAAAAAAATAATAATAATAATAATAATAATAATAATAGTAGCAATCAGTCTCTTTTATAAGCATAACTGACTTTGAATACTTCCAAAGGTACAAAGCTAAGATTCCAAAATACATGATAACAAGTATAAATTTCTTACATATTAAAACTTCAGTGTAGTATATCATTGTATATTCAAAGTAAATATCTTATGCAATTTTTAGAAAGTGCCTTTTCAGCTGAAGGAGAACTTAAAAAAAGAAGAAAAAAAAATAATCCTGACTTATAATGAAATTCGATATCTAATTGGATTTTCGGAACGAGAATCATCAATGTTATTGTTATTTTTTTTATCGTATGCAATCACAATTAATAGGTGAGATCAGACGTACCTGTTTATTTTATTGGTGTGTTTCAAAACAGCCTACCAATACCAGAGGTGTATTCTGAAAAAAAAAAAGTAATTATTAGCGATATTAATGATGAAGATGATTATATAAATATATATATATATATATATATATATATATATATATATATATATATATATATATATATATATATATATAAAATCTGTCCGATCATGCTCAGATGCATTGTCATACGTATAACTAATTGGCCTCTCTCGAGAAGTGGGGTGAGGGAGTAGTCAAACCCTGTTGAGAGGGGTTATACTATAGAAAAGGGGATGGAGTGGGATGGGTTGGATCTGTGTAAGTGTGTCTAAATATTTAACCGTAATCTTTTACGGGTCACGTACACTTATGTAGCACAGTATTTTATTAGTTACGAAATTAAAAACAAACAAACAAATAAAAGACATAAACATATTTTTTCTTAAATAAGAATTATTTTATTATATGTATTTGAATTTACCAAAGATTACTCTAAATTAAATCCTCCAAAAATTAAAATAGTGCAACATTTTGATAAAGAGTATATAAAATAAGAATAATAGAACAAACAGTCGTAAATATTTCAAAGTATTCGAACACAGCAAATGAAAAAGCATCTATTCCCCGATTCTTCTACAAGTGGGTTTGGAATTGGAAAAAAGGGGCAGTCGAAAAATTAGGGTAAAAGAAATCGGTCCCACTTTCGAAATCAGGATGTGAGGACGCCTTTTACAACCGTTATTTTCATCAAGGCTTTTTGGTATGCCATTAACATTCTTTAAACTCCTTCTAAAAGGGCCGATATTGTGGTTCAGAGAGATTCATTTCATAAATGGAAATCTTTTTTTTTTCTTTTTTCATCAATTGTCTACTAAATGACATGTGTAGTTCTACTCCTCTGCCTTTCTACATCTTCGTTTATTTCTATTCGAACACATACATGAGACTAAGAGGCCAAAACGAAGGGAAGGAAAAGCTGTAGAGTATTTGGTAAGCAAAATGACATTATGAAATGTAATGTGCCACTTTCTCTAAAATGAAAAGTATTTAATAAGATGGTCTTACCAGTATTAAAAACGCATCAGAAACTTGAAGCCTTGCTAGTGTCTTAGAATATGAGCTAGTTACAACTCAAAGAGGTATGAAAAGAATAATAATGGGAATAATACTAAGAGACAGAAAAAGAGCAACATGGATACGAGAGCACGCTAAATTAAGGATATTCTAACAACATGTAAGAAAAAGAGATGGACATAGGCAGGACATATAGATGGATATTGAGTATAACAGAATGGGTCCCAGAGATTGAAAAAGATGCAGGGGAAGGAAGAAAAGACGATAGAGTGACGAACTAAGAAAGTTGCGGGCGTGGACTGGCAGAGGAAGACCATAAACAGCTGCAAGTGAAAGGGGATGTCAGAGCCTTTGTTCTGCAGTGGACCAGTAACGCTGATAATGATTATGATGATGACGATGGCTTTTAGATATATATATATATATATATATGTGTGTGTGTGTGTGTGTGTGTGTGTGTTTGTAAGAGAGTATGAATGTAACCAATTAATTAAATTTGTAAGACAAATCCAAATAAAAAATAAAACTCTTTATTCAAGTTTACAGGACCAAAGAGGTGGCTAGATTTCTTTGATGGTTTGCTAAGAAACCGGACGGTAGAAGCCTTTCGGGTCCAATCTCTCGAAAGGGGAGAAAATGTATGGTGGAAAAAATTAATATCTAATGATATTGAGGGTGTGGTGAGGGGTCGCGTTACAAAGGAAATGCCGGCAACCAAAAGGTTAATGACTTTTGACATCACCTTTCTCCAAGGAGGAAACATTATTTAGAATTTGCTTTTTTTTTGGGGGGGGGGGGAAGTATGACAATGTGGCTAGAAAGTTAAATGGGTTGTTTGTCAACATAAAGAAAAAGTAATTATTTTCTTTACTTCAAGATTATATATCACTCCAAGAGGAAAATACTATTAAGAAATTTCTCTTTTTTGAAAGGTACGACGCTTTTAACATTGTGGCTAGAAAGTTAAATGGGGTTTATGAACATAAAGAAAAAAAAAAATTCTCTCCATAAAAATAATACTTTTCTCCAAGGTCTATTAAAAATTAAGAATTTGGCTTTATGAAAAGTACGACAATTATAACATTTTAACATTAATGAACATAAGAAAAAATATAATGTTTTTTGTCACCCTCAAAATTATATCTTTCTCCAAGGGAAAAACACTATTAGGAATTTGCTTTTTTGAAAAGTATGAAACTTAAAACATCGTGGCTAGAAAGTTGTGCACAAAGAAATAAGTATAATATTTTTTTCCCTCTCTAATTATAACTTTCTCCAAGGAGAAAAACATTATTAAGAAGTTGCATTATTGAAATATATGACACTTAAAACAATGTGGCTTGAAAATTGAATGGGGTTTTTGTGAATTTAAAGAAAAAAGATAAAGAATAATATTTTTTCTCACCCTCGAAATTATACCTACCTCTAAGGGAAAAACACTAATAAGAATTTTCTTTTTTATAGTATGACAATTATAACATTGTGGCTAGAAAGTTATGTAGGTTGCTTGTGTAAATAAAGTATAAGATTATTTTTTTTATCTCACTCCCTCCGGGTTTTATAATAACTAGAAAAATTAAATATGTAGCTTTACTGATAACAGTTTTGTAGTAATTCTACTCGCATTTTGAGAGAGAGAGAGAGAGAGAGAGAGAGAGAGAGAGAGAGAGAGAGAGAGAGAGAGAGAGATTATCTCTTTTTATCTTTTTTACTTATTACACATCTGCAGTTCCAATAAAGATTGAATAGGCAGCATTATTGATAACAGTTTTTGTAGTCGTTCTAGTTGCATTTGGAGAGAGAGAGAGAGAGAGAGAGAGAGGAGAGAGAGGAGAGAGAGAGAGAGAGATTATCTCTTTTTATCTTTTTTACTTATTACACATCTGCAGTTCCAATAAAGATTGAATAGGCAGCATTATTGATAACAGTTTTGTAGTCGTTCTAGTTGCATTTGGAGAGAGAGAGAGAGAGAGAGAGAGAGAGAGAGAGAGAGAGAGAGAGAGTATTATCTCTTTTTATCTTTTTTACTTATTACACATCTGCAGTTCCAATAAAGATTGAATAGGCAGCATTATTGATAACAGTTTTGTAGTCGTTCTAGTTGCATTTGGAGAGAGAGAGAGAGAGAGAGAGAGAGAGAGAGAGAGAGAGAGATGATCTCTTTATCTTTTTCACTTATTACAGACCTACAGTTTTATACATGTTCTAGGAGAGAGAGAGAGAGAGAGAGAGAGAGAGAGAGAGAGAGAGAGAGAGAGATTATCTTTGTATCTTTTTTACTCACTACACACATGCAGTTCCATTAATGACTAGATATGTACTTTCACTGATAACAATTTAGTAATTAATCCAGTTTCATTTTGAGAGAGAGAGAGAGAGAGAGAGAGAGAGAGAGAGAGAGAGAGAGAGATTATCTCTTTTTATCTTTTTCACTCGCTACACAACTACAGGTCCATTGATTAAATATGTACTTATACTGACAGCAACTTTGTAATAGTAGAGAGAGAGAGAGAGAGAGAGAGAGAGAGAGAGAGAGAGAGAGATTATCTCTTTGTATCTTTTGCACTTACTAGAGACCTACAATTTTATAGTTGTTCTAGGAGAGGGAGAGAGAGAGAGAGAGAGAGAGAGGAGAGAGAGAGAGAGAGAGAGATTATCTTTGTATCTTTTTTACTCACTACACACATGCAATTCCATTAATGACTAAATATGTACTTTCACTGATAACAATTTAGTAATCAATCCAGCTTTATTTTGAGAGAGTGAGAGTGAGAGAGAGAGAGAGAGAGAGAGAGAGAGAGAGAGAGAGAGATTATCTCTTTTTATCTTTTGCACTTACTAGAGACCTACAATTTTATAGTTGTTCTAGGAGAGAGAGAGAGAGAGAGAGAGAGAGGAGAGAGAGAGAGAGAAAGAGAGAGAGAGAGAGAGAGAGAGAGAGAGATTATCTTTGTATCTTTTTTACTCACTACACACATGCAATTCCATTAATGACTAAATATGTACTTTCACTGATAACAATTTAGTAATCAATCCAGCTTTATTTTAAGGAGAGAGAGAGAGAGAGAGAGAGAGAGAGAGAGAGAGATTATCTCTTTTTATCATTTTCACTTATTACACACCTGCAGTTTCAATAAAGATGAAATATGCAGCATTATTGATAACAGTTTTGTAGTCGTTCTAGTTGCATTTGGAGAGAGAGAGAGACAGAGAGAGAGAGAGAGAGAGAGAGAGGAGAGAGAGAGAGAGAGAGATATTACCTTTCTACGTTTTTCACTTACTACACACCTGCAGTCCCATTAAATATTAAAGTCAAAATGATTCCATCTGCAAAAGCAAAGGAAAAAGCATTGACTTTTCTACTTTAATCAATCAAAAATGCATTTTCTTTTTCTACCTCTCATTGTGCTCGAACCGAGCCTCATTATAAACTTTTGCCATTAGGGAGTTCAAGGGAACATGTTGCTTTGGACTGGAAATAACGTTGCGTTTCTGTTTCTCAATATAAATGATACCATTTTCCAAAAGAAAACTTTTATATTGCATTATACTTTCATAGTTTACACCTTTAGAACAAAGACACGCATAATTTTCATACATACACACACACACACACACACACACATATATGTATATATATATATATATATATATATATTCACTATATATACAGTATATATATACATATATATACACTATACATATATTATATATATATATATATATATATATATGTATATATACATATATATATACATAGATAGGCATATATTTATGAATATATTGTATATAGCTTCATACATACATACATACATACAAATTTGGGATAATTAACTATTTGCCCTTTCTCCGTGGATTCAATTAAAAAAAAAGGGGGGGGGGGGAATACGAATTTGATAAAAAATTCCACAAAAAAATTGATATTACTGTGACTCAGTGTAAGCACGAGGAGCAATGGAGTAAGCCACTGGTTTACGATCGGTCAAAATATGATAAAAAACAGTCGTTGAAAAATGATGGGTGACGACACTGGATAAATGGAGAACGAGTTTGATCTATTGTCACATTGCAGAGAGAGAGAGAGAGAGAGAGAGAGAGAGAGAGAGACTACCGCTACAAGGATTTATTTACCACATCTCTGATGAGAGAGAGAGAGAGAGAGAGACAGAGAGAGAGAGAGAGAGAGAGAGACTAACGCTACAAGGATTTATTTACCACATCTCTGATGAGAGAGAGAGAGAGAGAGAGAGAGAGAGAGAGAGAGAGACTAACGCTACAAGGATTTATTTACCACATCTATGATGAGAGAGAGAGAGAGAGAGAGAGGGAGAGAGAGAGAGAGAGAGAGAGAGAGAGAGACTAACGCTACAAGGATTTATTTACCACATCTCTGATGAGAGAGAGAGAGAGAGAGAGAGGGAGAGAGAGAGAGAGAGAGAGAGAGAGACTACCGCTACAAGGATTTATTTACCACATCTCTGATGAGAGAGAGAGAGAGAGAGAGAGAGAGAGAGACTACCACTACAAGGATTTATTTACCACATCTATGATGAGAGAGAGAGAGAGAGAGAGAGAGAGAGAGAGAGGGGAGAGAGAGAGAGACTGCCACTACAAGGATTTATTTACATCTCTGATGAGAGAGAGAGAGAGAGGAGAGAGAGAGAGAGAGAGAGAGAGAGAGTGAGAGAGACTGCCACTACAAGGATTTATTTACATCTCTGATGAGAGAGAGAGAGAGAGAGAGAGAGAGAGAGAGAGACTACCATTACAAGGATTTATTTACCACATCTATGATCAGAGAGAGAGAGAGAGAGAGAGAGAGAGAGAGAGAGAGTAGTAATGAAGCTATTGATTGTTGTGGTCATAACAAATTGAGAAATGACTCGTACGCAAGCAATTGCTCATCATTATCCATTCGGATATAATTTATCCTTATAATGTCATAAGGATATAATTTATCCTTAAAATGTCATAAAGATATAATTGATCCTTATAATGGCATAAAGATATAATTTATCTTAATAGTGTCGTAAGGATACAATATATCCTTATAATGCCATAGAGATATAATCTATCCTTATAATGCCATACGGATATAATTTATCCTTATAATGTCATAATGAAATAATTTACCCTTATAATGTCATAAGGATATAATTCATCCTTATGATGTCATGAGCATATAATTTATCCTTATGACATAAGGATATAATTTGTTCTTATAAAGTAATAAGGATGTAATTTGTCCTTATAATGTTATAAGGATATAATTTATCCTTCTAATGCCATAAGGATATAATTTATCCTTATAATGTCATAAGGATAAAATTTATCCCTATAATGTCATAAAGATATAATTTATTCTTATAATGTCATAAGGATATAATTTATCCCTATAATGTCATAAATAAATAATTTACCCTTATAATGTCATTAGGATATAATTCATCCTTTTGATGTCAGGAGATTTAAATTATCCTTATGTCATAAGGATATAATTTGTCCTTATAAAGTAATAAGGATATAATTTATCCTTCTAATGCCATAAAGATATAATTTATTCTTATAATGTCATAAGGATAAAATTTATCCCTATAATGTCATAAAGATATAATTTATCCTTATAATGTCATAAAGATTTAATTCATCCTTATAATGCCATAAGGATATAAATTATCCTTATAATACTAAACATTTGGTTTTTATAAACACTTTCTATAATGCAATATTTGACCCCATTACCAGGGGAATAAAATTCTGGGAATCCACGAGCGTTCATCATAGATTAAAATAGAATTTTGAGCATTTTTCCCAGTAACTGAAAAAATGATATAAGCGAATTAATAAAAGCTGCATAGTTCAAATCATGTACAATGATTGACAGTTCTATTAATTAAGCCCATTTTGTCACTGAAGTCAATCAAAAACTAGACTGCACTTGATCGCTTTATGCTTTATATAAAGATTAACTTTTAATGGGAGAGATTCAACATGTGAAATTAATCTTTTTATCTACATATCAATGATAATCTTTAATAGGTTTCTAAAAAGGATATTTCTGTACATGACTTTCTTTCTGGAATGAACATATCCGTTTGGTACATTTTACAATAAAATCTTTTATTTGATATCAAATGAATCTTAAAATTCAAAAGAACATTTAGCACATTTCTTAGGGGACAGTACATTATTCTGATAATATATTAATCTCACAACGCTGACATTTCTAAAATTGAACTGAATTAACTTCTAAGTTTTAAAAGCACATTTTATAATTCAATACTTTTACATGACCATTAATTCTTTGACAAGAGATTTCTCAAATCGTTATCACATAAAAGATTAAATGATTGAATATCTAATTTCGTTATTTTTCTCTCAGGAAGAGATTTTTAACATGATCCATTTAAAGATTTTTATTTTTATTTTCGATCGTTTCATTATATATATTGAAAGACATTCGTTATTACGATGGACAGATGTAAAAAAAGATACACTTTTTTAAATTTCATTTGTTACTTTAGTATCGATTTTCTATTATACCTAGTCTTCAATGATGATCTCGGAACCTTTTCTAAATGACAACCCTTCTTTACAAAATCCTCCTCACATACATCAATCGAATGTTCGAATGTTGATATGCAAAAAAAAAAAAAAAAAAAAAAACAGTTTAAAGGTTTAAAGGCAGAGGCAAGGGACAGTGACATTGCCTTATCAAGCAGGACATTGCCCTAGAGACTGACCATATATAAATATGATCAGCCCCCAAGCCCCTTCTCCGCCCACAAGCTAGGACCAAGGAAGGCCAGGCAATGGCTGCTCATGACTTATCAGATAGACCTATAGGCTCCCCTAAACTCTCTATCCTTAGCTCACAAGGATGGCGATGTTGAAGAGACCAAAGGAACTAACAAGTTTGAACAGGACTATAAAAACCAGTCTAGCGTACACCAGTCAGGGACGTTACCACATCGGCCACCACAACCCCCTCAATTACATATATACACACACACACGATCTGTCTCTCGTCCAATACTTTGATGAAAAACATTCCACTCTTCATGAGAGATGCATCAAAATTTGGCCTTTCTTCAAACGCTGTCTTAGTAGGAAGTCAACAGAAAACGAGAAGTGGCAGAAGAGGTGGATGCGGAATAAAAAGGTAAAGAAAACAGAGGGGATCCCTTTCCATTCGTGATATTTGCCTTTGATGTGAGAAAGTACTTTATATTCTAAATATCTCTATCTATAGCAATTTTCGCGTTTCTCCTGATCTGTTCCTGAGAAACGCCTAGGGATATGGAAGGTTAGTTTATTCTTTATAAAAAGCATACTTTGCCTCATATATTATAACTGGCGAATATAAAAATTTTATTTTTCATTTTTCTTACCAATTTGAGGGCTAACATGATTTTTGATGTTATAAATATACTGCAGTAAATATTTCCAAGAATCATATGAACTATTTAATGAATGTTAAAATTTCTAACCTAAAAAAATCAAACCTCTTCTTAAGATGCCAAGCGGCCTCTGTTTTAAGCACCATACATTCAACTGCTGTTATATATATATATATATATATATATACATATATATATATATAATAAAATTAACGTTCCCTTAAAAAAAACACTCCGAGAATTAATTTTACCCGTAATGTTTTTAGCAATATATCAAAACTAGTTGAGCAACGAATACCAAAAGAAATTACGGGCTATATACATATACTTATATATATATATATATATATACATATACATATACATAAATATATATATATATATACAGTATGTATGTATATACAGTAAATATATATATATAAATATATATATATATATATATATATATGTATATATAAGAGGGGAGAGAGAGAGAGAGAGAGAGAGAGAGAGAGAGAGAGAGAGGAGTTACATGTTCTATGTTGTCAATGGTGCCAGTGGACTGGGGTGTGTGCGTGTATTATTCCTCTATACAAAGGTAAGGGAGATGTGGACGAGTGTTGTAATGTAATTCTAGTGGTATTAGTTTGTTGAATGTGGTTGGAAAGTTTCTTTTTTTTTAAAGGATTAGTTCTGGTTTCAATCCCGACCTGAATTATAATTGCTGTTTGTGTTTGGATAAATGTAAGAGCTGCCAACTTAAATTATATAAACTATTAAAGATACACTTATATATATATATATATATATATATATGCAGTATAAGTGTATATATCAATACATCCACACACATATATGTGGGTGTTTGTGTGTGTTTATATATATATATATATATATATATGTTTATTTATTTATATATACATACATATATACACACACATATATATATATATATATATATACATAATTTTCATTATTTAAGGAAATTTCAAAAGAAGTTATGCACGCTTAAAATATTATGCCCTCAATTGATATCATCTAGTTACGCAGCGAAACAGAAGTAAAATAACATTTGAAATATTATATAAAAATAAGAAAGATAAGGTACATAAAATTACATATAAAATAAGGCTATAAAAATCAGTTTAGTGAGATCGGTGTTACTGTATGGATATGAGTCGTGGCATGACAATGAAACAATATTCAACAAATTTTGTAGATTTGAGACCAAAGCAATCAGAAGAATATTGGGAGTTAAATGGCAGGACAGGATTAGAAATGAAACTATAAGAGAGATTACCCGAGTGCCATATGTGGATGAGATCATGATGAGGGGCAGATAGAGCTGGTTTGGATATGCTCTTCGCACTCCCTAAGAAAGATTAGTTCACCAAACTTTCGATTGGGCTCCACAAGGCACTGGAAGAGTTGGAAGACCCAGGCCTACATGGCCGAGGACTATGAAACGCGAAATATGAG
>NC_090744.1:123163802-123201302 GCF_036898095.1 Palaemon carinicauda | reverse complement strand
ATATCATAATTACTTGAAAAATGTAATCATAAATTTGGACCAAATATCAAAATTACTTGAAGACTTAAATTAACATTTGGACTAAATAATATCATACTAACTTGAAAACTAAATTTTGAATATGGACAGAAATAATATCATAGTTACTTAAAAAATAATTCAAAATTAGAACCGAACTAATATCATAACTACTTGAAACCTTAATCTTAAATTTTGACAGAAATAATATAAATATTTAAAATTTGAGTCTTAAATTTTGATAGAAATAGTTCACGCTAATCGACATATTGTATCAATACATAACAAAACGCTCATGTCATTTATAATCTTCGGTTAAATTACAGATATCCACGTTATGCATAAATTCATTAATCCATTCAGAAATGCAACGACAGGGGAAATGAAACCAGCCAACTGCAAAATGAGGTCGCTGCAGTGTGATAATATTCTGGAAAGAATTCTGGTCTGATAAACAAGTTAATCTTAACCAAAAACCAAACATTGGAAATGTGTATTTTTGTTATTAATGTGACAAGCGTAAAATACATTGATACTAACATTGGTGGTAAGTTGAAAGAAGTTTATAAGCATTCACAAATACGATTACGTTCATATGCCTATTACATATATATATATATATATATATATATATAGATATATATACATTTGTATATATATGTATATATATATATACATATATACCCATAAATAAAGATACACATATATAGACATATATATATATACACGTATATATATACATATATATATATATATATATATATATATATATGTTATATATATATATATATATATATATATATATATATATATATATATATATATATATATGTGTGTGTGTGTGTGTGTGTGTTTGTGTGTGTGTGTTACACCCGATCTGTGAAATTGCCCATTTCATGAAGTGGGCTAACCACTTGCCCATTTCATGAACTGGGCAAGTGGTTTGCTCACTTCATGAATTGGACAAGTGGTTAGCCCAATTCATGAAATGGGCAATTTCACAGATTGGGTGTAACATATATACATTGAAGGCGACTACCTTCATGGTGCCAAAGTATTTCCCACAGGAATCCTCGTATTTTCTCAGCTTCTTCATATTCTCAAGATTGGTTGGAGAAACTGCGACTTTATTTTCCCTTTTTATTTATTCTGTTCACTACAGCACTGTTTCGACAAAAATGTCTTTATCAAGAGCTCATTGACATAAGTTTACAATTCCTTTATATATGTGGTTCAACGAAAACACCATACACATACTGTACACACACACACGCACACATACACACACGTATATATATATATATATATATATATATATATATATATATATATGTGTGTGTGTGTGTGTGTGTGTGTGCATGTATGTGTGTGTGTCTGTCTGTCTGTGTGTATAATCCCTCTCTGAGTGGGGCTTCCTTAACGTGATGAAAGAGTTTGTGCATCGCCATGATCAGCCAAGTTGTACTAGTGAGGGCTACCCATACTAGGTTGGTGTCCTGTGAGCGATCATACTTAATTCTATCACCATCCTCAATCCGCGCTGGCTAACGTGGAGATGAAAATTACCTAATCTCAAATATAACTAAGGACATGTCTGAGCCTTTTGTCCTGCAGTGGACTAGAAACGGCTGTACACACACACACACACATATATATATATATATATATATATATATATATATATATATATATATATATATATGCATATACATATCCTAATAAGCCATGTATGTTTTATACAATAATGTCTTAATTCTCTTAACGACCTCAGGATCAGAGTCCTAGGCGAAATCACACAAAGACAATTGCTTTTGGCCGGCTGGGAATCAAACCCTGGTCAAGGAAACTTACGTGAACAGTGACATACCACTTGGCCACGAATTGTTTGTATATATATATATATATATATATATATATATATATATATATATATATATATATATTGTAATGACAGTGAGACAAGCGTCACCAAGATCAACTGATACTTTATTCAAATGTGCGTGGGAGTATATTACAAGGTGCGGACGGTAAGGTAGGATGGCGCTGGCGCCAAATCAGACTGAATTGCCCGCCAAAATATATATGTTTTCTTACACTTACAAATATACGAATTATGAGTTAACAGAAACATGTAATGAAATAATACATATGTCAAAATGTAGCTCTGATAGAGCGGAATACATATACATGGGAAACCACGGTGTGGCGAAAGGAGAATTCAAATAAATAAACAGTTTGTTGATTTTCTGGACGACGAAGGGAGCGGTGTCCTTACAAGTACTCCCCCCCCCCAGACATCGGGCGGCGTAGAGGGCTGATGATCAATCTTCGTATCTTTTCGGGCGTCGGAGGGTCTCTCTTGTTTTTGAACAGAGGGGCGCGCCGGCGGTCGGCGTAAGGATCTCTTCCTCTTATCGTCATTTGATGATTTTTCTTTCGTTGGGCGCCTTATTTTGAGGTGGCACTCTGGATCTGCCAGGTCGGCGGAGGCGGTGTCGCTTCCTTCGAGAAACGCTGGTTTCACGCGGTCTATTGAGACCCAGTCCTCTTGGCCATGGACGTCGAGAAGGAAGGCTTTCGTTGTCTTCTTAATTACCCAGTAGGGGCCTCGATAAGTTCTAGTTAGTGGTTGTCGATGAGCGTCGACACGGACGAAAACGTACCCGCAGTCATCCAGGTTTTTTGGCTTGAAGTGCTTGGTTCTGTCCTAGTTTTGAGACATGGCCTGAACTTCCTGGCGATGTCCCTTAGGTGATCCAGCTGCGTGTCGTCGGTTGATGAGGGAAAGAATTCGCCAGGAACTGCGAGCGCCTCCCCGTAAACTTTTTCGGCGGGAGAAGGTACGCCGTCTGCGCGAGGGGCGGTGCGAAGGCCGAGGAGTACCCAAGGAAGTCGTGATTTCCAGTCCCCGTCGGTGCAGCTCACCATCAGGGATGCCTTGAGGGCGCGTTGAGTTCTTTCGACCATGCCGTTTGCTGCGGGGTTGTATGCCGTGGTGCTGTGGAGCGTCATCCCCATCAGGTTCGCCAAAGCGAGCCATATTTCTGAGAGGAAAGCGGGGCCTCTGTCTGTCGTGATGTCGTCAGGAACGCCAAACCTGCTCACCCAGCTTGACAGGAGGGCTTCGGCGCATGCTTGAGTCGTAGCTTCGGTCATCGGCGATGCCTCCAACCACTCGTGGAGCGATCGATGATCGTAAGCAGGTAGCGAGCAGATCCAGAAGGGGGCAATGGTCCCATGACGTTGATGTTATGTGACCGAAACGTCTTTTTGGCTGGGGGAAATCGCCTACCCCCGATTCGGTGTGACGGCTGACTTTGCTTGACTGGCAGTTGATGCATGACTTCGCCCATTCCCGGGGCGTCCTTTTTTATCCCTGGCCAGATGAACTTTTCAGACAGAAGGCGAGCGGTGGTGCGTCCTGAGGGGTGTGAAAGTCCATGGATGATATCGAATATTTTCCTTCTGCAGGAGGCTGGTATCCAGGGACGTGGGCGGCCGGTGCTGGTGTCGCAAAGAATAGTTACTCCTGCTGGTCCGAGGGGAATCGCACTTATCTTAAGCGCGGATGGCCCCGTCAGGTGATCCTGTGCTTCTCGGTCGGTGCGTTGTTCGGTTGCGAAATTGGCGTAGTCGATTTCCAGGTGGATTGCGTCAATTTCAATCCTTGAAAGGGCGTCCGCGACTGGGTTTTTCTTTCCTGGGACGTAACGTATGGTGCACCCGAATTCGGCGATTGCTGCGAGACGACGTTGTTGGCGGGAGGACCATGCGTCTGTCGATTTCGTGAAAGCGTGTACGAGGGGTTGATGGTCCGTCGTGATTGTGAAGGGAGTGCCCTCCAAGATGTGCCTGAAGTGGCGAACGGCGAGGAGTTCCCTATCGAAGGTGCTGTATCTTGTTTCGGCGGGTCTCAATTTCTTGCTGAAGAATGCCAGCGGTCGAGGAGAACCATCGACGAGTTGCTCCAGCACAGCCCCACAGGCGACGTTGCTGGCGTCGGTCATTAGTCGCAGGGGCGCGTTGTCGTCGAAATGAGCCAGGGTGGTGGCATTCGCGAGGGCATCCTTCGTCCGGGCGAATGCCTGTTGCTGGGGCAAACCCCACTCGAGTTTTTTCGCTTTTCCTTTCAGGACGTTGTCGAGGGGTGACAGGGTTTGTGCGATGTTGGGGATGAAGCGCCTGTAGTAATTGACCATCCCCAGGAACTCCTGAAGTTGGCGGATGTTTGTAGGTATCGGGAACTTTCTGATGGCGTCGACCTTGGTTGTCATGGGTTTTACCCCGCACGAGGATACGCGGTGACCAAGGAAATCCACTCCTTCCGCACCGAACGTGTATTTGTCGAAACGTACGACCAGGCCGTTCTCCTGTAGGCGTTTGAGGACGGTGCGATCGTGCCTCCTGTGTTCCTCCTTGATTTTCGAGAATATCAGGATGTCGTCGACGTAGTAGACGCAGAAAGGTAGGTCACCAGAATGCTATCCATTAGTCGTTGGAAAGTCGCCCCGGCGTTGTGTAGACCGAAGGTTGAGTATGCGAAGGTGTAGTATCCAAACGGCGTTACAATGGCAGTTTTCGGGATGTCTTCCGGAAATATGGGGACCTGGAAGTAAGACTTGAGGAGGTCCATCTTGGTAAAATACTTCGCGCCGTGCAACGCGTTCGTTAGGTCCTGCATGTTGGGCAGCGGGTAGTGATCGGGCGTTGTGATGAGGTTGAGGCACCTGTAGTCGCCGCAAGGTCTCCAGGACCTGTCCGGCTTTTTTACCATGTGTAGGGGCGATGCCCAGGGGCTCGATGCTTTCTTACAGATACCCATGCGTTCCATGTCCTCGAAGTCGCGTTTGGCATCCTTCGGTTTCTGGGGCGGGAGGCAGCGGAATTTGGCGTGAATAGGAGGTCCTGTCGTTGTAATGTGGTGGTAGATCCCGTGCTTGGACGGGGAACCTGGCGAGTGTCGGAGCTCGGGCTTGAAAACCTCGGGAAATTCTCGTAGGAGGTCGGCGTAGGGGTGCGTCGTTACGGCGGATACGGACATTTTGTAGTTCTATATTTTTTAGTGTAAATTCTCTCTAGCTTTGGGAAATCTTCTACATAGGACACAGCAAACAATAAGAAATCTGACTTGCTTTTTCTGCATTTGTTCACCTGACAGTACAGGTGAATCTTCATCAAGGAACAAAGCATACTAGAGCAAGTCAGACTTCTTCCCTCTGCTGAGTACATCTTGTAGAATATCCCTTAGGTATCCAGAATAAATTGGGAACAGTCGCCATCTTTTGGGAATCTCCTACTTAGAACACAGCATGCAGGAAGTCAGACTTGTTTCTTCTGCATTTGTTCACCTGACAATGAAACAGTACAGGTAAATCTTCATCAAGGAACAAAGCATACTTGAGCAAGTCAGACTTCTTCCCTCTGCTGAATACATCTTGTAGAATATCCCTTAGGTGTTCACAATTGATTGGGAACAGTCGCCATTTTATTGTTTATCTGCTGCCATCTTCTTCTTCTTCTTCTTCTTTTGTATTTTCTAATTCTATATTTTTTTTTTTGTAATTTCTCTCTAGCTTTGGGGAATCTTCTACATAGGACACAGAATACAATAAGAAATCTGACTTGCTTTTTCTGCATTTGTTCACCTGACAAAGAAACAGTACAAGTGAATCTTCATCAAGGAACAAAGCGTACTAGAGCGAGTCAGACTTCTTCCCTCTGCTGAGTATATCGTAGAATATCCCTTAGGTATCCAGGGTAAATTGGGAACAGCTGCCATCTTTTGGGAATCTCCTACTTAGAACACAGCATACAGGAAGTCAGACTTGTTTCTTCTGCATTTGTTCACCTGATAAAGAAACAGTACAAGTGAATCATCATCAAGGAACAAAGCATACTTGAGCAAGTCAGACTTCTTCCCTCTGCTGAGAATTGATTGGGAACAGTCGTCATTTTATTGTTTATCTGCTGCCATCTTCTTCTTCTTCTTCTTCTTTTGTATTTTCTAGTTCTATATATTTTTTTTTTTAATTTATCTCTAGCTCTGGGGAATCTTCTACATACGACACAGCATACAATAAGAAATCTGACTTGCTTTTTCTGCATTTGTTCACCTGATAAAGAAACAGTACAAGTGAATCTTCATCAAGGAACAAAGCGTACTAGAGCGAGTCAGACTTCTTCCCTCTGCTGAGGATATCTCGTAGAATATCCCTTTTGTATCCAGAGTAAATTGGGAACAGTCGCCATCTTTTGGGAATCTCCTACTTAGGACACAGCATACAGGAAGTCAGACTTGTTTCTTCTGCATGTGTTCATCTGACGAAGAAACAGTACAAGTGAATCTTCATCAAGGAACAAAGCGTACTAGAGCGAGTCACACTTCTTCCCTCTGCTGAGTATATCTCGTAGAATATCCCTTTTGTATCCAGAGTAAATTGGGAACAGTCGCCATCTTTTGGGAATCTCCTACTTAGGACACAGCATACAGGAAGTCAGACTTGTTTCTTCTGCATGTGTTCATCTGACAAAGAAACAGTACAAGTGAATTTTCATCAAGGAACAAAGCGTACTAGAGCGAGTCAGACTTCTTCCCTCTGCTGAGTATATCTCGTAGAATATCCCTTTTGTATCCAGAGTAAATTGGGAACAGTCGCCATCTTTTGGGAATCTCCTACTTAGGACACAGCATACAGGAAGTCAGACTTGTTTCTTCTGCATGTGTTCATCTGACAAAGAAACAGTACAAGTGAATCTTCATCAAGGAACAAAGCGTACTAGAGCGAGTCACACTTCTTCCCTCTGCTGAGTATATCTCGTAGAATATCCCTTTTGTATCCAGAGTAAATTGGGAACAGTCGCCATCTTTTGGGAATCTCCTACTTAGGACACAGCATACAGGAAGTCAGACTTGTTTCTTCTGCATGTGTTCATCTGACAAAGAAACAGTACAAGTGAATCTTCATCAAGGAACAAAGCGTACTAGAGCGAGTCACACTTCTTCCCTCTGCTGAGTATATCTCGTAGAATATCCCTTTTGTATCCAGAGTAAATTGGGAACAGTCGCCATCTTTTGGGAATCTCCTACTTAGGACACAGCATACAGGAAGTCAGACTTGTTTCTTCTGCATGTGTTCATCTGACAAAGAAACAGTACAAGTGAATCTTCATCAAGGAACAAAGCGTACTAGAGCGAGTCACACTTCTTCCCTCTGCTGAGTATATCTCGTAGAATATCCCTTTTGTATCCAGAGTAAATTGGGAACAGTCGCCATCTTTTGGGAATCTCCTACTTAGGACACAGCATACAGGAAGTCAGACTTGTTTCTTCTGCATGTGTTCATCTGACAAAGAAACAGTACAAGTGAATCTTCATCAAGGAACAAAGCGTACTAGAGCGAGTCACACTTCTTCCCTCTGCTGAGTATATCTCGTAGAATATCCCTTTTGTATCCAGAGTAAATTGGGAACAGTCGCCATCTTTTGGGAATCTCCTACTTAGGACACAGCATACAGGAAGTCAGACTTGTTTCTTCTGCATGTGTTCATCTGACAAAGAAACAATACAAGTGAATCTTCATCAAGGAACAAAGCATACTTGAGCAAGTCAGACTTTTTTCCTCTGCGGAGTCCATCTTGTAGAATATCCCTTAGGTGTCCAGATTGGTTTGGGAACAATCGTCATTTTGTTGTTTCTCTGCTGCCATCTTCTTCTTTTTCTTCGTCTTCTTCTTCCTCTTTTTCTTCTTCTTCTTCTTCTTTTGTATTTTCTAGTTCTATTTTTTTTTTTGTATTTTCTCTCCAGCTTTGTGAAATCTTCTACATAGAACACAGCATACAAGAAGAAGTCAGACTTGCTTGTTCTGCATTTGTTCACTTGGCAAAGAAATAGTACAGGTGAATCTTCATGTAGGATCATAGCTTACCATTGCAAGTCACACTCCTTCCCTCTACTGAGTCCATCTTGTAGAATATTCCTTAGGTGTCCAGAATAGATTGGGAACAGTAGCCCTCTTGTTGTTTTTTAGCATTCTTCTTCTTCTTCTTCTTTTTTTTTGGGGGGGGGGTTCTAGTTATACATATTTTGTATTTTCTATCAAGTTTTGGGGAATCTTTTTCAGAGAACACATCATACTAGAAGTCAGACTTGTTTCTTCTGCATTTGTCCAACTGACAAAGAAACAGTACAGGTGAATCTTCATCAAGGAACAAAGCATACTAAAGAAAGTCAGACTTCTTCCCCCTGCTGAGTCCATTCTGTAGAATATTCCTTATCCAGAATAAATTGGTAACAGTCACCATTTTGTTGTTTCCCCGCTGCCATTCTCCTCTTCTTCTTCTTCTTCTTCTTCTTCTTCTTCTTCTTCTTCTTCTTCTTCTTCTTCTTCTTCTTCTTCTTCTTCTTCTGGACATCTAGTTCCATATAATATTTTGAATTTTTTGTTTTTTTTTTTGTGGGGAGGGGAAGTTAGTTTATATGTTTTATGAATCTTTTAGTTTTTATATATTTTGATATTTTAATATAATTTTATTCTCTTTATTTTTACTCTTTCCATTGAATAACCTGTTTATTTCTTGTATTCTAGATAAAGCTGCCTCCTTAGCATCTCTTCTTAGAATTTCTTTCAGTACCACATATTCTTCCACATCCTTTAGTTTAATGTTATTCACATTTTCAGTATTTCCTGTTCCCTCAAAATGCTCTATAAATTCTTTCACTTGTCCTCTTTGAACTTCTACTGGGTTTGTTTTCTTCTTCCATATTCCCTTTTCTCTCTATCATATTTTCATACTTTTGAACGAGCTCTTCAACTATTCCTGTCTCGTGTGACCTCTCATATTCCAGTATTTCCCGTATTCTAGCTAGGGCTGAGTCCTTAGCACCTCTTCTTGGAATTTCTCTTGGTACCACATATTCTTCCTCACCCATTAGTTTGATATTCACTTCGGTATTTCTTGTTCCCTCAAAATGGATTATAAGTTCTTTCACTTGTCCTTTTTGAACTTCTACTGGGTTTGTTTTCTTCTTCCATATTCCCTTTACTTTTTCTATCATATTTTCATACTTTCGAACGAGCTCTTCAACTATTCCTGTCCCGTGTGACCTCTCGTATTCCAATATTTCCCGTATTCTAGCTAAGGCTGAGTCCTCAGCACCTCTTCTTAGAATTTCTCTTGGTACCACATATTCTTCCTCACCCATTAGTTTGATATTCACTTCGGTATTTCTTGTTCCCTCAAAATGGCTTATAAGTTCTTTCACTTGTCCTTATTGAACTTCTACTGGGTTTGTTTTCTTCTTCCATATTCCCTTTTCTCTCTCTACCATATTTTCATACTTTTGAACGAGCTCTTCAACTATTCCTGTCACGTGTGACCTCTTGTATTCCAATATTTCCCGTATTCTAGCTAAGGCTGAGTCCTTAGCACCTCTTCTTAGAATTTCTCTTGGTACCACATATTCTTCCTCACCCATTAGTTTGATATTCACTTCGGTATTTCTTGTTCCCTCAAAATGGCTTATAAGTTCTTTCACTTGTCCTTATTGAACTTCTACTGGGTTTGTTTTCTTCTTCCATATTCCCTTTTCTCTCTCTATCATATTTTCATACTTTTGAACGAGCTCTTCAACTATTCCTGTCACGTGTGACCTCTCGTATTCCAATATTTCCCGTATTCTAGCTAGGGCTGAGTCCTTAGCACCTCTTCTTAGAATTTCTCTTGGTACCACATATTCTTCCTCACCCATTAGTTTGATATTCACTTCGGTATTTCTTGTTCCCTCAAAATGGCTTATAAGTTCTTTCACTTGTCCTTATTGAACTTCTACTGGGTTTGTTTTCTTCTTCCATATTCCCTTTTCTCTCTCTATCATATTTTCATACTTTTGAACGAGCTCTTCAACTATTCCTGTCACGTGTGACCTCTCGTATTCCAATATTTCCCGTATTCTAGCTAGGGCTGAGTCCTTAGCACCTCTTCTTAGAATTTCTCTTGGTACCACATATTCTTCCTCACCCATTAGTTTGATATTCACTTCAGCATTTCCTGTTCCCTCAAAATGGCTTATAAGTTCTTTCACTTGTCCTTATTGAACTTCTACTGGGTTTGTTTTCTTCTTCCATATTCCCTTTTCTCTCTCTATCATATTTTCATACTTTTGAACGAGCTCTTCAACTATTCCTGTCTCGTGTGACCTCTCGTATTCCAGTATTTCCCGTATTCTAGCTAAGGCTGAGTCCTTAGCACCTCTTCTTAGAATTTCTCTTGGTACCACATATTCTTCCTCACCCATTAGTTTGATATTCACTTCAGTATTTCCTGTTCCCTCAAAATGCTCTATACATTCTTTCACTTGTCCTTTTTTAACTTCTACTGGGTTTGTTTTCTTCTTCCATATTCCCTTTTCTCTCTCTATCATATTTTCATACTTTTGAACGAGCTCTTCAACTATTCCTGTCCCGTGTGACCTCTCGTATTCCAATATTTCCCGTATTCTAGCTAGGGCTGAGTCCTTAGCACCTCTTCTTAGAATTTCTCTTGGTACCACATATTCTTCCTCACCCATTAGTTTGATATTCACTTCAGAATTTCCTGTTCCCTCAAAATGGCTTATAAGTTCTTTCACTTGTCCTTTTTTAACTTCTACTGGGTTTGTTTTCTTCTTCCATATTCCCTTTTCTCTCTCTATCATATTTTCATACTTTTGAACGAGCTCTTCAACTATTCCTGTCACGTGTGACCTCTCGTATTCCAGTATTTCCCGTATTCTAGCTAGGGCTGAGTCCTTAGCACCTCTTCTTAGAATTTCTCTTGGTACCACATTTTCTTCCTCACCCATTAGTTTGATATTCACTTCAGTATTTCCTGTTCCCTCAAAATGGCTTATAAGTTCTTTCACTTGTCCTTTTTTAACTTCTACTGGGTTTGTTTTCTTCTTCCATATTCCCTTTTCTCTCTCTATCATATTTTCATACTTTTGAACGAGCTCTTCAACTATTCCTGTCTCGTGTGACCTCTCGTATTCCAGTATTTCCCGTATTCTAGCTAAGGCTGAGTCCTTAGCACCTCTTCTTAGAATTTCTCTTGGTACCACATTTTCTTCCTCACCCATTAGTTTGATATTCACTTCAGTATTTCCTGTTCCCTCAAAATGCTCTATACATTCTTTAACTTGTCCTTTTTTAACTTTTACTGGGTTTGTTTTCTTCTTCCATATTCCCTTTTCTCTCTCTATCATATTTTCATACTTTTGAACGAGCTCTTCAACTATTCCTGTTACGTGTGACCTCTCGTATTCCAGTATTTCCCGTATTCTAGCTAGGGCTGAGTCCTTAGCACCTCTTCTTAGAATTTCTCTTCGTACCACATATTCTTCCTCACCCATTAGTTTGATATTCACTTCAGTATTTCCTGTTCCCTCAAAATGGCTTATAAGTTCTTTCACTTGTCCTTTTTGAACTTCTACTGGGTTTGTTTTCTTCTTCCATATTCCCTTTTCTCTCTCTATCATATTTTCATACTTTTGAACGAGCTCTTCAACTATTCCTGTTACGTGTGACCTCTCGTATTCCAGTATTTCCCGTATTCTAGCTAGGGCTGAGTCCTTAGCACCTCTTCTTAGAATTTCTCTTCGTACCACATATTCTTCCTCACCCATTAGTTTGATATTCACTTCAGTATTTCCTGTTCCCTCAAAATGGCTTATAAGTTCTTTCACTTGTCCTTTTTGAACTTCTACTGGGTTTGTTTTCTTCTTCCATATTCCCTTTTCTCTCTCTATCATATTTTCATACTTTTGAACGAGCTCTTCAACTGTTCCTGTCTCGTGTGACCTCTCGTATTCCAGTATTTCCCGTATTCTAGCTAAGGCTGAGTCCTTAGCACCTCTTCTTAGAATTTCTCTTGGTACCACATATTCTTCCTCACCCATTAGTTTGATATTCACTTCAGTATTTCCTGTTCCCTCAAAATGCTCTATACATTCTTTCACTTGTCCTTTTTGAACTTCTACTGGGTTTGTTTTCTTCTTCCATATTCCCTTTTCTCTCTCTATCATATTTTCATACTTTTGAACGAGCTCTTCAACTATTCCTGTCTCGTGTGACCTCTCGTATTCCAGTATTTCCCGTATTCTAGCTAAGGCTGAGTCCTTAGCACCTCTTCTTAGAATTTCTCTTGGTACCACATTTTCTTCCTCACCCATTAGTTTGATATTCACTTCAGTATTTCCTGTTCCCTCAAAATGCTCTATACATTCTTTCACTTGTCCTTTTTTTAACCTCTACTGGGATTGTTTTCTTCTTCCATATTCCCTTTTCTCTCTCTATCATATTTTCATACTTTTGAACGAGCTCTTCAACTATTCCTGTCACGTGTGACCTCTCGTATTCCAATATTTCCCGTATTCTAGCTAGGGCTGAGTCCTTAGCACCTCTTCTTAGAATTTCTTTTGGTACCACATATTCTTCCTCACCCATTAGTTTGATATTCACTTCAGTATTTCCTGTTCCCTCAAAATGGCTTATAAGTTCTTTCATTTGTCCTTTTTTAACTTTTGCTGGGTTTGTTTTCTTCTTCCATATTCCCTTTTCTCTCTCCATCATATTCTCATATTTTTGAACGAGCTCTTCAACTATTCCTGTCTCGTGTGACCTCTCGTATTCCAGTATTTCCCATATTCTAGCTAGGTTCTGAGTCCTTAGCACCTCTTCTTAGAATTTCTCTTGGTACCACATTTTCTTCCTCACCCATTAGTTTGATATTCACTTCAGTATTTCCTGTTCCCTCAAAATGCTCTATACATTCTTTCACTTGTCCTTTTTTAACTTCTACTGGGTTTGTTTTCTTCTTCCATATTCCCTTTTCTCTCTCTATCATATTTTCATACTTTTGAACGAGCTCTTCAACTATTCCTGTCCCGTGTGACCTCTCGTATTCCAGTATTTCCCGTATTCTAGCTAGGGCTGAGTCCTTAGCACCTCTTCTTAGAATTTCTCTTGGTACCACATATTCTTCCTCACCCATTAGTTTTATATTCACTTCAGCATTTCCTGTTCCCTCAAAATGGCTTATAAGTTCTTTCACTTGTCCTTTTTGAACTTCTACTGGCTTTGTTTACTTCTTCCATATTCCCTTTTCTCTCTCTATCATATTTTCATACTTTTGAACGAGCTCTTCAACTATTCCTGTCACGTGCGACCTCTCGTATTCCAATATTTCCCGTATTCTAGCTAGGGCTGAGTCCTTAGCACCTCTTCTTAGAATTTCTCTTGGTACCACATATTCTTCCTCACCCATTAGTTTGATATTCACTTCAGTATTTCCTGTTCCCTCAAAATGGCTTATAAGTTCTTTCACTTGTCCTTTTTGAACTTCTACTGGGTTTGTTTTCTTCTTCCATATTCCCTTTTCTCTCTCTATCATATTTTCATACTTTTGAACGAGCTCTTTAACTATTCCTGTTACGCGTGACCTCTCGTATTCCAATATTTCCCGTATTCTAGCTAAGGCTGAGTCCTTAGCACCTCTTCTTAGAATTTCTCTTGGTACCACATATTCTTCCTCACCCATTAGTTTGATATTCACTTCAGTATTTCCGGTTCCCTCAAAATGGCTAATAAGTTCTTTCACTTGTCGTTTTTGAACTTCTACTGGGTTTGTTTTCTTCTTCCATATTCCCTTTTCTCTCTCTATCATATTTTCATACTTTTGAACGAGCTCTTCAACTATTCCTGTCACGTGTGACCTCTCGTATTCCAGTATTTCCCGTATTCTAGCTAAGGCTGAGTCCTTAGCACCTCTTCTTAGAATTTCTCTTGGTACCACATTTTCTTCCTCACCCATTAGTTTGATATTCACTTCAGTATTTCCTGTTCCCTCAAAATGGCTTATAAGTTCTTTCACTTGTCCTTTTTTAACTTCTACTGGGTTTGTTTTCTTCTTCCATATTCCCTTTTCTCTCTCTATCATATTTTCATACTTTTGAACGAGCTCTTCAACTATTCCTGTCTCGTGTGACCTCTCGTATTCCAGTATTTCCCGTATTCTAGCTAAGGCTGAGTCCTTAGCACCTCTCCTCAGAATTTCTCTTGGTACCACATATTCTTCCTCACCCATTAGTTTGATATTCACTTCGGTATTTCTTGTTCCCTCAAAATTACTTATAAGTTCTTTCACTTGTCCTTTTTGAACTTCTACTGGGTTTGTTTTCTTCTTCCATATTCCCTTTTCTCTCTCTATCATATTCTCATACTTTTGAACGAGCTCTTCAACTATTCCTGTCACGTGTGACCTCTCGTATTCCAGTATTTCCCTTTTTTTAGCTAAGGCTGAGTCCTTAGCACCTCTTCTTAGAATTTCTCTTGGTACCACATATTCTTCCTCACCCATTAGTTTGATATTCACTTCAGTATTTCCTGTTCCCTCAAAATGCTCTATACATTCTTTCACTTGTCCTTTTTTAACTTCTACTGGGTTTGTTTTCTTCTTCCATATTCCCTTTTCTCTCTCTATCATATTTTCATACTTTTGAACGAGCTCTTCAACTATTCCTGTCCCGTGTGACCTCTCGTATTCCAATATTTCCCGTATTCTAGCTAGGGCTGAGTCCTTAGCACCTCTTCTTAGAATTTCTCTTGGTACCACATATTCTTCCTCACCCATTAGTTTGATATTCACTTCAGCATTTCCTGTTCCCTCAAAATGGCTTATAAGTTCTTTCACTTGTCCTTTTTTAACTTCTACTGGGTTTGTTTTCTTCTTCCATATTCCCTTTTCTCTCTCTATCATATTTTCATACTTTTGAACGAGCTCTTCAACTATTCCTGTCACTTGTGACCTCTCGTATTCCAATATTTCCCGTATTCTAGCTAGGGCTGAGTCCTTAGCACCTCTTCTTAGAATTTCTCTTGGTACCACATATTCTTCCTCACCCATTAGTTTGATATTCACTTCAGTATTTCCTGTTCCCTCAAAATGGCTTATAAGTTCTTTCACTTGTCCTTTTTTGAACTTCTACTTGCTTTGTTTTCTTCATCCATATTCCCTTTTCTCTCTCTATCATATTTTCATACTTTTGAACGAGCTCTTCAACTATTCCTGTCCCGTGTGACCTCTCGTATTCCAGTATTTCCCGTATTCTAGCTAGGGCTGAGTCCTTAGCACCTCTTCTTAGAATTTCTCTTGGTACCACATATTCTTCCTCACCCATTAGTTTTATATTCACTTCAGCATTTCCTGTTCCCTCAAAATGGCTTATAAGTTCTTTCACTTGTCCTTTTTGAACTTCTACTGGCTTTGTTTACTTCTTCCATATTCCCTTTTCTCTCTCTATCATATTTTCATACTTTTGAACGAGCTCTTCAACTATTCCTGTCACGTGTGACCTCTCGTATTCCAGTATTTCCCGTATTCTAGCTAAGGCTGAGTCCTTAGCACCTCTTCTTAGAATTTCTCTTGGTACCACATATTCTTCCTCACCCATTAGTTTGATATTCACTTCAGTATTTCCTGTTCCCTCAAAATGCTCTATACATTCTTTCACTTGTCCTTATTGAACTTCTACTGGGTTTGTTTTCTTCTTCCATATTCCCTTTTCTCTCTCTATCATATTCTCATACTTTTGAACGAGCTCTTCAACTATTCCTGTCTCGTGTGACCTCTCGTATTCCAGTATTTCCCGTATTCTAGCTAGGGCTGAGTCCTTAGCACCTCTTCTTAGAATTTCTCTTGGTACCACATATTCTTCCTCACCCATTAGTTTTATATTCACTTCAGCATTTCCTGTTCCCTCAAAATGGCTTATAAGTTCTTTCACTTGTCCTTTTTTGAACTTCTACTTGCTTTGTTTTCTTCATCCATATTCCCTTTTCTCTCTCTATCATATTTTCATACTTTTGAACGAGCTCTTCAACTATTCCTGTCACGTGTGACCTCTCGTATTCCAGTATTTCCCATATTCTAGCTAAGGGTGAGTCTTTAGCATCTCTTATCAGAATTTCTCGCATTGCTGCATATTCTTCAACATCAACTTTCTTCATATTAGTTTGATGTCCAACAACATTAACGTTTTCCTCGAATTCTTGAACCCTTTGTTTTACTTTACCTTTTTTTCCTTGTATAGCAATTCTCTCCTTCCTCCTTATTTTTTCATGGCTTTCCATAATAGATTCGTATTTTTCAATTAAACCCTCTACAACAGTCTTGTTTCTATTATAGAGTTTTCTCTCATCCACCAAATCTATAACGAGTCCTTCGTTTTGGGCCTTATAAGATCGTGATTCATTCTCAGACATTCCTCTTGCATGTGAAATAAATGTTCCGGAATCTAAGACGGAACAATAGTAACAACAAAAAAGCTTACCTTGTGAAGCTCCAATAAGATCCTCCATCAAATCTATAACGAGTCCTTCCTTTTGGGCCTTATAAGATCGTGATTCATTCTCAGACATTCCTCTTGCATGTGAAATAAATGTTCCGGAATCTAAGACAGAACAATAGTAACAACATAAAAGCTTACCTTGTGAAGCTCCAATAAGATCCTCCATCAAATCTATAACGAGTCCTTCCTTTTGGGCCTTATAAGATCGTGATTCATTCTCAGACATTCCTCTTGCTTGTGAAATAAATGTTCCGGAATCTAAGACGGAACAATAGTAACAACATAAAAGCTTACCTTGTGAAGCTCCAATAAGATCCTTAAGAGTTTGTTCCAATTCAGAAACAATTTTAGCATCCAAACCGTCACCACAATAACAATTACCCTTAAAACTCTCCATATTCAATCTATCTTCTTTCTGCCCATCACCACCTTTAGTTTTAAAAAACGGAGTCTTCACTGAAGTCTTCTGAATGTCTTCACAACGAAACTGGATCCCAGCGACATCTGCCATTTGACGAAAGATTTTTTTTATTTTCTTTTCCTAATTTGTATTTGAAATATTGAGCATATATATATATATATATATATATATATATATATATATATGTATATGTATATATATATATATATATATATATATATATATATATATATATATATATTATACACACACAAGAGTAGACAATATCTTAATGGGGTCCAAATATCAAAGACAAAATCTCTTCAGACATAATGAACTCCTGCAGGTTTTTAGGATGAGAAAAGTACAGCGATCTGACCGGATTTCTCACTGAAGTCTCCTGGATGTCTTCACACCGAAACTGGATCCCGAAGGGATCTGGGATCTGACGAACGATTTTTGATTCTATCTTCCTAATTTATATTTGAAATATCGATTATATATATATATATATATATATATATATATATATATACACACACACACAAAATAGTAGACAATATCCAAAAATCCCTCCGGACATACTGAGCTCCAGTAAGTTTTTAGGATAAGAAAAGTACAATTACATACATCCATTTATTTGGTGTCGACAAGCATTTTGAATCACTTTTTCATTCTTGCAACGGAAAAGAAATCGATTCTTCAGGAATGCCTCTCGTGTTCAAAGCAGAACGAATTGGGAGGCTTGCTAGCCGCGCCATAAGTTTATGTCCGGATCTGCGGCTATCTCCGGTTCGATTCTCTTTGGAATGGCGTCTCTCGTATGACAGTCTCGAAGCTGGAATGTTTTCTCCTCAGTGAAGAAGTTTCAGCAACCCCCGTCCATTATTTTTCTCTTCAGTCTCCGATGGAGTTCAAGATTCCACAGTTGGGAAGGGGTTGATGTTCAAATTGGGTCTTGCTTGTGCAGCGCAGCTTAGAATGAGAGGCTTTCTCGCAATTCCCCCTCACAATTTTTTACACTTGATCCATAGGTCCACTTCATCTGGAACGGTTTCAATCCCGCAACAGCTAAAATGGTTTGTGGCTTCAGGATTCTCCGGGAAGTCTTGGCTTCAGGATTCTCCGGGAAGTCTTGGCTGCAGGATTTTTCGGGAAGTCTTGGCTGCAGGGTTCTTCGGAAAGTCTTGGCTGTAGGATCCTCCGGGAAGTCTCGCAGCTTCAGTGTTTTCTTTCCAGTAAAGAATCTTCTGCTCTTTCATTCAGTTTATGCATGACTTGCCACTACTAAATGCGGTACTTGAGCATTTTACTTCACGTTTATAGTGAGTAGATAATCCCTGTAATGGCGTCCAAAGGAGCGAAGACAGGATCTTTCTGGACAAATTGATCCTCAGGAAAACTGTATTTGCTTCCCTCCATTCCATTTTCGTTGTCTTCTAAAGGACTCATCATTTCCTCGAGAAGGAGGTTATCGAGCGTCGTCAGGAATACTTTGGCTGAGTGATGGAATTACGCTTTAATATAAAGGCTGTGGCGGTGGAAATTAAAATTTATTCGGATACTCTGAAATTAATTATCAAATATTGATAGATAAAAACTTTCGAAATACAAATGATTTTCGTATTTTCGCAATTTCTTCAGGTTTTCAGGTGTGAGCCCTCTTCTTTCAATTTTAGAAACACACGCAGAGAGAGAGAGAGAGAGAGAGAGAGAGAGAGAGAGAGAGAGAGAGAGAGACTGGGCTATTTATTTAAAAACTAAAATATTAATAGAGAGAGAGAGAGAGAGAGAGAGAGAGAGAGAGAGAGAGAGACGGGGCTATTTATTTACAAACTAAAATATTAATAGAGAGAGAGAGAGAGAGAGAGAGAGAGAGAGAGAGAGAGAGAGAGAGAGAGAGAGAGACGAGGCTATTTATTTACAAACTAAAATATTAATAGAGAGAGAGAGAGAGAGAGAGAGAGAGAGAGAGAGAGAGAGAGAGAGAGAGAGAGAGACGGGGCTATTTATTTACAAACTAAAATATTAATAGAGAGAGAGAGAGAGAGAGAGAGAGAGAGAGAGAGAGAGAGAGAGAGAGAGAGAGAGAGGGGGGGGGGTATTTATTTACAAACTAAAATATTTGGAGAGAGTGAACTAAGATGAAACAAGTTACATTTTCCTTTTTAGGATAGAAAGAGAGAGCGAGAGCGGAGTGCATATTCATTTACAGACAAACAAGAATTAAGAAATAGCCAACTCAGAAAAGTTACTTTTTCTTCATCAAACTTGATGCTAATAACATTAATTTATGACCTAGTCAATGTCATAGTATTATTGTAGCAGTAATACTTGCTCTAGTAGTGAGGAAGGTGTTACAGCAGTAGTAGTCGTAAAATATGTAGCCTTAGGAGCTGGTAAACAGATGGAAAAAATATACCAGCATTTATAGTCTACGTATTTTATTTTCTATTTTAAGCGTATTATCAGATCATATTCAGTTGTATTAATTCCCTTAAACAAACATCGTATCTATTGAACTCTCATTCCATTACAATTTCAATTTTTTATTACCTCCGTCAACGAGGTTGGAAGGAGGTTGTGTTTCACCCCCTGTTTGTGTGTTTGTTTGTTTTATAGTGAACACCTTTCTGCCCACAATTTTAATCGTAGAGTAATGAAACTTGCATGAATTAACTGTTATGTAAAAAGGCTGAAATGATTGAATTTTGGAAGGGCAAGGTCAAATATCAAGGTCACGGTCAAGCAAAATGTCCGATTCATGTAATCAGTCAAAAGTATGGACATGGTTGTCACAGAGACCCCAAACTTGGTTCATATTTGACATTATGAAAATCCCCGCCAATTAATACATGTTAAGGTTGAAGGTCAACGTCGAGTCCATTGTCAAGGTCAAGCAAAAGGACAAATTCCGAGCATTAACCATACGGCCACAATTTTAATCGTAAAGTAATGAAAGTTGCAGGGATTATAAACTTTTATGTAAAGTGCTTGAAATTATTAAATTTTGGAATGTCAAAGGTCAAGGTCCCTGACGAACAAAACATCCATATCGCGTAATCAGCCATAGATTTGGACATCGTTGTCACAGAGACTTCAAACTTGGTTCATATTTGGGTAGGAAAATCCCCGCCAATTAATACATGTTAAGGTCAAAGGTTAAGGTCATCGTCGAGCAAAAGGTTGAGAAATAAATTGCTGTGGCGGAGGCCTACACTCTATTGAGTGCCCCTCTATTTTCGTATAATTTGGCGCTAAAACTTATTTAGTTGAAGGATAGATATTACACCGCTCCTACATTGTATTAATTCAAAGTAAACCATTATATGACGCAAGCTACCTTAAACACAAGCAACAACCAATCACGGAAGAGCATGACGTACGAAGCTAGTCAACACGAACAACCAATCACAATTGAGAATGACGTAGCCAGTCAACACGAACAACCAATCACAATTGAGAATGACGTAGCCAGTCAACACGAACAACCAATCACAATTGAGAATGACGTAGCCAGTCAACACGAACAACCAATCACAATTGAGAATGACGTAGCCAGTTTGATTTGGGAAAAGACAAGCTTTTACTAATGGGTTTATGAACTGCTGTTTGCAAAATCGCTCACATTGTGTGCCACGTCATTCAATTTTTTTTTTATTCTTCGTAATTTTTTTAATTATCTTTAATTATATTTTCCTGGAATACATGTAGTCAATGTGCGGCGTAAAAAGTCTTAATCAGCTGTGTATTAGTTATTAATTTCCAATTTCACGTATATATATATATATATATATATATATATATATATATATATATATATATATATATATATATATATGTTACACCCAATCTGTGAAACTGCCCATTTCATGAATTGGGCTAACCACTTGTCCATTTCATGAAGTGAGCAAACCACTTGCCCAGTTCATGAAATGGGCAAGTGGTTAGCCCACTTCATGAAATGGTCAGTTTCATGCATGAATCTTAAAATTTGTTCTAAACGAGTTGTTAAACCAGAAAAAGTTATTTTAAAGTCTTTTATTAAGTGATGTAATACAAACACTTTTAACATAATATATGCTGGCATTTTCAAAGTATAACCCTTTCAAGCTTTAGCCATGGAAGAAGAAATAGCAAGTTGTGCTACCTTGTGGTCTACTGAATATGAGAAGACTGTAATTGCCATTTTGAAGAGAGGAAAGACTAGACAGACGCTTAAAAGAGAACACTACCACATCTTGCAAACTTTTCAGATTGCCTCCTTTGGTGAAATAGAAACAGTTAAAAAGAAGAATGGAAAATATATGGCAACTAAAGAATCAGTCATAGGAATTATCCAACAAGCCCACATTAACACCGGCCATGGTGGCGATAAGAAGACCTACAAGGAGGTGTGTGAAAAATATGGAAATATTCCAAGATCAATTGTGTCACTATGTATCGTGCATTGTGAGCGCTTTGTTGAAAAGCGTCGCAGAAAAGAAACGGCAGCAGGAGTTGTGGTCAGACCACTGTCCGTAGGAGATCTCAGTGAAAGAGGACAAGTAGATTACGAAGGATGGAAGTTATCGCTTTATTCTGCACTATATGGAGTATCTAACGAAGTTTCATGTAATTCGTCCCCTGAAATCAAAGATAGCAGCTGAGGTTGCCAATGAACTTCTTTTCATCTTCTTGGATATAGGTGCACCACACATCCTTCAGTCTGACAATGGACGTGAATTTACAGCTGAAGTGATCCAAGAACTAACCTCACTATGGCCTGAACTCATCTTAGTAAATGGGCGTCCTCGGCATCCCCAGAGTCTGGGATCTATTGAAAGAGGTAATGGGGATATGAAACTCAAGCTCATGGCATGGATAAGAGACAATAATTGTGCTAAATGGAGTTATGGTGTCTGTTTTGTTCAGTGGGCCATGCACATTTCATATCATGAGGCAATCAAGATGACTCCCTATCAAGCGCTCACTGGCAACAAGCCAAGATGTTGTCTTAAGTCAAATTTAGCAGATGCATTCATCAGCAAAATATCGTCTGGTACTGAAGAAGAACGTGAAAGGCTTCCACTTACCGGAGATTCAGCTCGGGATGACCTAACATCAGTAGACCCTGAATTTGAACGTGAACCACATCCAGTTGCAGACTCTCGGCAGCAACCTGCTATGGAACAAGAAAATATCTCAACCGAAGTACTGCATCCAGCAAGAAAGGGAACAAGCTCAACGAATGTTAGTACGCAGCACTAGATCAATGCGAGCAGTTGATGTTGGAGACAATGTGTCTGTACTGGTGTCTCAATTTAACCGTAGTAAAGGAGACCCCCCCCCCCCCAATAACATAGTAGGTGTTGTATTAGCAGTTGAAGACAGTGGTTATGTGATTGGCACAAATTGGAATTATCAATGGTAAACTTGCCAGAAATCAATTCGAATTTGTTCAGTACAAAGGACTTTTGCCTGAAAATATCCCCAAACAACAGTTAAGTATTCGCGAACTAGTTCGAGCAGAAGGTGTGTGTGGTGGCCAAGGATACCAGAGATGTCTTTGCAGGAGCAATTGCTTGTCAAAGCGGTGTTCTTGTTTGAAAGCTAGCCTTCGATGCAACAGTGCTTGCCACAGCCACAAATAATGTGACAATATTGACAAATAATTACTGTAAATTTGTTTGATATGTATGACCATTGCTTACATAGACGTGAAATTTGTCTATATTTTTAATGATTAAAACAGCTGTTTAAAAAAATTGTATTTTATTTTATCAAAAGATTTTTTTTTCAACTTACAATATTTGCATTAGGTTTCCTTATTTTGACCCAAATACTAAGAAAAAAATATATATAATCAGTTTGTGTATGTCCGTATTTATTGCTGTTCAGTTGTAGTAATATTTCTTTCACTAAGTTGTGTTTAAAGTAGCTTGTTTCATTAAGTAAAGTCCTTTCGTGTTGGTTAGTTTTTCCCCTTCCTGCACAAACACTTTAATGGTGGTTATAACGATCATTTATTTGAATTTCTCTGAATAATATTGTATGACATTGAAGTGCAGAAAGATTTGATCTTGGAGCAGCAGCGCGAGATTCATTTATATAAAAAGGTTCTTTTTGTACCTAAGATATATTTTCATGCATCATGGCAGCCCATTTCATGAAATCGGTGAGGGTTCATTTGCCCATTTCATGAAGTGGGCTAACCACTTGCCCATTTCATGAACTGGGCAAGTAGTTTGCTCACTTCATGAAATGGGCAAGTGGTTAGCCCACTTCATGAAATGGGCAATGTCACAGATCGGGTGTAACATATATACACACATATATATATACTAACATGTGAAAAAAAGAATGGTTAGTTACGATTAAGTATATAATTACCAACAATATCTTGATAGCAAAATTATGCCCAGATGGAAATTGCATGAAGTAATGATAAAGTTATTGATCAGTATTAGAATATTAAAGATAAATAAAGACTGGTATGATACAGGATGGCAAATGATACCGGTAAAGTAAGCATCGATAAATTAAAGATGCATTACTCCCAAAAACTTTATAGATGTAAAATAAATATTCACGATAAGAAATTAAATGCTTCCGTATCTGTTATAATAAGCAACATGCTACTTCAGTGTTCTTTTTATAGTATTAGCAAAATTTTTTATGCCATATATTTATTTTTAGCTTAAAACTTGATATGTCCAGATCAAGCATATATATATATATATATATATATATATATATATATATATATATATATATATATATGTGTGTGTGTGTGTGTGTGTGTGTATGTATGTATGTATATATATATATTTATGTGTGTATATATAATTTATTCTCGTTTTTTTATTTTACAAATATAGAATATACCTCGTGACATTTATCAGATTTCTTTGTTACTATGTATTTTTAACATTAACTTTTGTTAATTATCGTTCAGCTATGTTTTTCTTCATAGAAAATCGTAATCAATAAATCAATTAAAAAAATATATGTAAACAATAAAAATTCAACATTTTTAACCACAATCTGAGTCCTGGAAACTAATCAATTTAGATACACTATATTGTTTAGAGGCCCCCCAAAAAATTCCATTCTTTAAAAATTGTCTATAAAAATTCCACTTATTAAAGTACTGGAATGTGGAAAATTCCTGTTACTTTTATTTTCTGGAATCAAAATGAAAATAATCGAGTTTGGCGATTCCAACAGGAATTCGTTTAACGATGTTGGTGAACGAAGAATAGGTATTTATATTAATTTTATAGAAAAAAGCTGTAATTTGATTACATACAGTATATATATATATATATATATATATATATATATATATCAACCACAATGGCATTTAATATCGAATTATACATTTGGCAATGTATATCCACTGGAAATTCATTTATGATAAATGATTATGTCTGGGCAAGGAGTCGAACCCATGTCCTGAGGCGAAACAATGCTAGAAGGGACTATTTTAACACTTCAGAATTTAACATTAAATGATATTGTGGTTGATATTCACATTGATTGAAATTAACAATGTTAGCGATACATATTCATATGTATGTGCATATATATATATATATATATATATATATATATATATATATATATATACATATATGTGTATATATATATATATATATATATATATATATATATATATATATATATATATATATATATATATATGTTACACCCAATCTGTGAAATTGCCCATTTCATGAATTGGGCTAACCACTTGTCCATTTCATGAAGTGAGCAAAACACTTGCCCAGTTCATGAAATGGGCAAGTGGTTAGCCCACTTCATGAAATGGGCAATTTCACAGATCGGGTGTAACATATATATATATATATATATATATATATATATATATATATATATATATACAAACATATATAGATGTATATATAAATATGAATATATACATGTATATGTAATATATATATATATATATATATATATATATATATATATATATATATATTTCCTGTCAAGATGACTGACAATCAATCGGAAAACAACAATCTCCCACACATTGCTCAAACTAGCTTGTTGTAGTTAGGAAATATTATCTTTGATATTATATTACCGATCAATAAATATATAAATACTTCCAGCAATTTACATTTGGTGATAATTTTACTACGAAGATATTGTTAGTAATTACTTACTTCTTTATTTCTTTTCCTCAATGGGCTTTTTTTTTCCTTACTGGAGCCCAAAGCTTAGAGCATTTTGCTTTTCCAACTAGGGTTGTAGCTTGGCTAGTAATAATAATAATAATAATAATAATAATAATAATAATGATATACATTGATGAGGTCAACCCTTTATCAATATGTTATTTTCTCTTAACTCCTCATCAATCATCTCTTGTATCAGTCAGTTTTCCATTATAGATATTACTCTCGTTACGATATTAATTCCCATCTCATCTCATGACATCGCCCTCATTATGAAACTCTATTATCTCTATTATCTCAGTTATCTCCTACTGGTATTCAGGGCCAGGTGCTGTCTCGATTGTTGGGAGAGACAAACATTTAATTGTAATTAAGGACTCCTTTTTTTGGAAGCTCCTTTTCACTCCTTTGAATTGTTAAGACAAAAGGAAGATTTAATGAGACTGTAAATAGACAAGGAAAGGAATTTGGCATCTGGATAAGCAGGTTGCTGTAAGCTCGAGGGCTCTAAAAGGGTAAAATAGCCCAGTGAGAGAAAAAAAGGAAATAAATAAACTATAAGGGTATTAATGAACAATTAAAACAAAATATTCTAAGAACCGTAAAAACATTAGAGCAGAAAAAACACAAAAAACATTTGCTGCAAGGTTGGACTTTTGAAGTTCCACAGTTATAACTACCTGATTCGAAAGATCATCCCACAACTTGTTTACAGTGGGAATACAACTTCTAGAACACAGTGTAGTGTTGAGCCTCATAACAGAAACAACATGACTATTGGAATTAACTTCATACGTATACCAACAGGATGGTACTGTCCGGGAAGATCTGAGTGCATAAAATAGTCAGGATTATTTAACAATCTTATGCAACATACATAACGAACTTTTTATTTACGAAGGTGATTATTACCAAGGTGTAAGAATCAGTCCTGTTTACTTAGGAAGGTGATTATTATCAAGTTGTGAGAATCAGTCCTGTTTGTTTACGAAGGTGATTATTATCAAGGTATGAGAATCAGTACTGTTTGTTTAGAAAAGTGGTTATTATCAATGTGTGATACTCAATCCTGTTTGTTTACGAAGGTGATTATTATCAAGCTGCGAAAATCAGTCCTGTTTGTTTGGGAAGATTATTATTATCAAGGTGTAAGAACCAGTCTTATTTGTTTAGGAAGGTGAGTATTATCAAGGTGTGAGAATCAGTCCTTTTTGTTTAATAAAGTGATTATTTTCAAGGTATGATACCCCATCCTGTTTGCTCAGAAAGGTAAATATTATTAAGGTGTGAGAATCAGTCCTGTTTGTTTAAGAATGTGATTATTATCAAGGTGAGAGAATCAGTCATATTTGATTAGGAAGGTGATTATTATCAAGGTGAGAGAATCAGTCATATTTGATTAGGAAGGTGATTATTATCAATGTGTGAGAATCAGTCCTGTTTGTTTAAGAATGTGATTATTTTCAAGGTGAGAGAATCAGTCATATTTGATTAGGAAGGTGATTATTATCAATGTGAGAGAATCAGTCCTGTTTGTTTAAGAAGGTGATTATTATCAAGGTGAGAGAATCAGTCATATTTGATTAGGAAGGTGATTATTATCAATGTGAGAGAATCAGTCCTGTTTGTTTAAGAATGTGATTATTATCAATGTGAGAGAATCAGTCCTGTTTGTTTAAGAATGTGATTATTATCAAGGTGAGAGAATCAGTCATATTTGATTAGGAAGGTGATTATTATCAATGTGAGAGAATCAGTCCTGTTTGTTTAAGAAGGTGATTATTATCAAGGTGAGAGAATCAGTCCTGTTTGTTTAAGAAGGTGATTATTATCAAGGTGAGAGAATCAGTCATATTTGATTAGGAAGGTGATTATTATCAATGTGAGAGAATCAGTCCTGTTTGTTTAAGAATGTGATTATTATCAATGTGAGAGAATCAGTCCTGTTTGTTTAAGAATGTGATTATTTTCAAGGTGAGAGAATCAGTCATATTTGATTAGGAAGGTGATTATTATCAATGTGAGAGAATCAGTCCTGTTTGTTTAAGAATGTGATTATTATCAATGTGAGAGAATCAGTCCTGTTTGTTTAAGAATGTGATTATTATCAATGTGAGAGAATCAGTCCTGTTTGTTTAAGAATGTGATTATTATCAAGGTGAGAGAATCAGTCCTGTTTGTTTAAGAATGTGATTATTATCAAGGTGAGAGAATCAGTCCTGTTTGTTTAAGAATGTGATTATTATCAATGTGAGAGAATCAGTCCTGTTTGTTTAAGAATGTGATTATTTTCAAGGTGAGAGAATCAGTCATATTTGATTAGGAAGGTGATTATTATCAATGTGAGAGAATCAGTCCTGTTTGTTTAAGAATGTGATTATTATCAATGTGAGAGAATCAGTCCTGTTTGTTTAAGAATGTGATTATTATCAATGTGAGAGAATCAGTCCTGTTTGTTTAAAAATGTGATTATTATCAAGGTGAGAGAATCAGTCCTGTTTGTTTAAGAAGGTGATTATTATCAAGGTGTGAGAATCAGTCCTGTTTGTTTAAGAAGGTGATTATTATCAAGGTGTGAGAATCAGTCCTGTTTGTTTTAGAAGGTGATTATCAAGGTGAGAGAATCAGTCCTGTTTGTTTAAGAAGGTGATTATTATCAAAATGAGAGAATCAGTCATATTTGATTAGGAAGGTGATTATTATCAAGGTGAGAGAATTAGTCCTGTTTGTTTAAAAAGGTGATTATTATCAAAGTGAGAGAATCAGTCCTGTTTGTTTAAGAAGGTGATTATTATCAAGGTGTGAGAATCAGTCCTGTTTGTTTAAGAAGGTGATTATTATCAAGGTGAGAGAATCAGTCATATTTGATTAGGAAGGTGATTATTATCAAGGTGTGAGAATCAGTCCTGTTTGTTTAAGAAGGTGATTATTATCAAGGTGAGAGAATCAGTCCTGTTTGTTTAAGAAGGTGATTATTATCAAGGTGAGAATCAGTCCTGTTTGTTTAAGAAGGTGATTATTATCAAGGTGAGAGAATCAGTCATATTTGATTAGGAAGGTGATTATTATCAAGGTGTGAGAATCAGTCCTGTTTGTTTAAGAAGGTGATTATCAAGGTGAGAGAATCAGTCCTGTTTGTTTAAGTAGGTGATTATCAAGGTGAGAGAATCAGTCCTGTTTGTTTAAGAAGGTGATTATTATCAAGGTGTGAGAATCAGTCCTGTTTGTTTAAGAAGGTGATTATTATCAAGGTGAGAGAATCAGTCATATTTGATTAGGAAGGTGATTATTATCAAGGTGTGAGAATCAGTCCTGTTTGTTTAAGTAGGTGATTATCAAGGTGAGAGAATCAGTCCTGTTTGTTTAAGAAGGTGATTATTATCAAGGTGTGAGAATCAGTCCTGTTTGTTTAAGAAGGTGATTATTATCAAGGTGAGAGAATCAGTCATATTTGATTAGGAAGGTGATTATTATCAAGGTGTGAGAATCAGTCCTGTTTGTTTAAAAAGGTGATTATTATCAAGGTGAGAGAATCAGTCCTGTTTGTTTAAGAAGGTGATTATTATCAAGGTGTGAGAATCAGTCCTGTTTGTTTAAGAAGGTGATTATCAAGGTGAGAGAATCAGTCCTGTTTGTTTAAGAAGGTGATTATTATCAAGGTGTGAGAATCAGTCCTGTTTGTTTAAAAAGGTGATTATTATCAAGGTGATAGAATCAGTCCTGTTTGTTTAAGAAGGTGATTATTATCAAGGTGTGAGAATCAGTCCTGTTTGTTTAAGAAGGTGATTATCAAGGTGAGAGAATCAGTCCTGTTTGTTTAAGAAGGTGATTATTATCAAGGTGTGAGAATCAGTCCTGTTTGTTTAAGAAGGTGATTATCAAGGTGAGAGAATCAGTCCTGTTTGTTTAAGAAGGTGATTATTATCAAGGTGTGAGAATCAGTCCTGTTTGTTTAAGAAGGTGATTATCAAGGTGAGAGAATCAGTCCTGTTTGTTTAAGAAGGTGATTATTATCAAGGTGTGAGAATCAGTCCTGTTTGTTTAAGAAGGTGATTATAAAGGTGAGAGAATCAGTCCTGTTTGTTTAAGAAGGTGATTATTATCAAGGTGTGAGAATCAGTCCTGTTTGTTTAAGAAGGTGATTATCAAGGTGAGAGAATCAGTCCTGTTTGTTTAAGAAGGTGATTATCAAGGTGAGAGAATCAGTCCTGTTTGTTTAAGAAAGTGATTATTATCAAGGTGAGAGAATCAGTCATATTTGATTAGGAAGGTGATTATTATCAAGGTGTGAGAATCAGTCCTGTTTGTTTAAGAAGGTGATTATCAAGGTGAGAGAATCAGTCCTGTTTGTTTAAGAAGGTGATTATTATCAAGGTGAGAGAATCAGTCCTGTTTGTTTAAGAAGGTGATTATTATCAAAATGAGAGAATCAGTCATATTTGATTAGGAAGGTGATTATTATCAAGGTGAGAGAATTAGTCCTGTTTGTTTAAAAAGGTGATTATTATCAAAGTGATAGAATCAGTCCTGTTTGTTTAAGAAGGTGATTATTATCAAGGTGTGAGAATCAGTCCTGTTTGTTTAAGAAGGTGATTATTATCAAGGTGAGAGAATCAGTCATATTTGATTAGGAAGGTGATTATTATCAAGGTGTGAGAATCAGTCCTATTTGTTTAAGAAGGTGATTATTATCAAGGTGAGAGAATCAGTCCTGTTTGTTTAAGAAGGTGATTATTATCAAGGTGAGAATCAGTCCTGTTTGTTTAAGAAGGTGATTATTATCAAGGTGAGAGAATCAGTCATATTTGATTAGGAAGGTGATTATTATCAAGGTGTGAGAATCAGTCCTGTTTGTTTAAGAAGGTGATTATCAAGGTGAGAGAATCAGTCCTGTTTGTTTAAGTAGGTGATTATCAAGGTGAGAGAATCAGTCCTGTTTGTTTAAGAAGGTGATTATTATCAAGGTGTGAGAATCAGTCCTGTTTGTTTAAGAAGGTGATTATTATCAAGGTGAGAGAATCAGTCATATTTGATTAGGAAGGTGATTATTATCAAGGTGTGAGAATCAGTCCTGTTTGTTTAAGTAGGTGATTATCAAGGTGAGAGAATCAGTCCTGTTTGTTTAAGAAGGTGATTATTATCAAGGTGTGAGAATCAGTCCTGTTTGTTTAAGAAGGTGATTATTATCAAGGTGAGAGAATCAGTCATATTTGATTAGGAAGGTGATTATTATCAAGGTGTGAGAATCAGTCCTGTTTGTTTAAAAAGGTGATTATTATCAAGGTGAGAGAATCAGTCCTGTTTGTTTAAGAAGGTGATTATTATCAAGGTGTGAGAATCAGTCCTGTTTGTTTAAGAAGGTGATTATCAAGGTGAGAGAATCAGTCCTGTTTGTTTAAGAAGGTGATTATTATCAAGGTGTGAGAATCAGTCCTGTTTGTTTAAAAAGGTGATTATTATCAAGGTGATAGAATCAGTCCTGTTTGTTTAAGAAGGTGATTATTATCAAGGTGTGAGAATCAGTCCTGTTTGTTTAAGAAGGTGATTATCAAGGTGAGAGAATCAGTCCTGTTTGTTTAAGAAGGTGATTATTATCAAGGTGTGAGAATCAGTCCTGTTTGTTTAAGAAGGTGATTATCAAGGTGAGAGAATCAGTCCTGTTTGTTTAAGAAGGTGATTATTATCAAGGTGTGAGAATCAGTCCTGTTTGTTTAAGAAGGTGATTATAAAGGTGAGAGAATCAGTCCTGTTTGTTTAAGAAGGTGATTATTATCAAGGTGTGAGAATCAGTCCTGTTTGTTTAAGAAGGTGATTATCAAGGTGAGAGAATCAGTCCTGTTTGTTTAAGAAGGTGATTATCAAGGTGAGAGAATCAGTCCTGTTTGTTTAAGAAAGTGATTATTATCAAGGTGAGAGAATCAGTCATATTTGATTAGGAAGGTGATTATTATCAAGGTGTGAGAATCAGTCCTGTTTGTTTAAGAAGGTGATTATCAAGGTGAGAGAATCAGTCCTGTTTGTTTAAGAAGGTGATTATTATCAAGGTGTGAGAATCAGTCCTGTTTGTTTAAGAAGGTGATTATCAAGGTGAGAGAATCAGTCCTGTTTGTTTAAGAAGGTGATTATCAAGGTGAGAGAATCAGTCCTGTTTGTTTAAGAAGGTGATTATCAAGGTGTGAGAATCAGTCCTGTTTGTTTAAGAAGGTGATTATTATCAAGGTGTGAGAATCAGTCCTGTTTGTTTAAGAAGGTGATTATCAAGGTGAGAGAATCAGTCCTGTTTGTTTAAGAAGGTGATTATTATCAAGGTGTGAGAATCAGTCCTGTTTGTTTAAGAAGGTGATTATCAAGGTGAGAGAATCAGTCCTGTTTGTTTAAGAAGGTGATTATCAAGGTGAGAGAATCAGTCCTGTTTGTTTAAGAAGGTGATTATTATCATGGTGAGAGAATCAGTCCTGTTTGTTTAAGAAGGTGATTATTATCATGGTGAGAGAATCAGTCCTGTTTGTTTAAGAAGGTGATTATTATCATGGTGAGAGAATCAGTCCTGTTTGTTTAAGAAGGTGATTATTATCATGGTGAGAGAATCAGCCATGTTGGCTTTGTTTTCAGAGGGTTATGGCCATTTGACCTTTACAGTAAACCTTTTCTCTCAGCAGTAAAATTCTGAATATGAAGTAATGAGAAGCCGTTATTATTTTTCCCAAAAGTAATTAACCTTAATTCTCGTTACCCACACATCCAACAGCTTAATCAGTTCCCGTCATGTGCAGAAGCAAATTATGGTTTAATTGATAACATCGTTATCCCTGGAAAGCTAATCACCATAATGCTATCAAAGATATATTTGTATTACTTTTTTTTTCCAAATTCGCTGGTATCTGAAAAAATAGCATTTTTTTTTTTAACTGCATTTGTCAAGTGTTTCAAGACGAGATTTACTATAAAAAAAAAAAATGCTTTAAGGTATCCATAAAGGGATTTCTAAACACTGTTTAAAGACAAGATTTATTACAGTTTGTAATTTCTTTAAATTTGATTACTAATTTCTTCAAATTAAAGGTTATTGTATCTCTAGTCCAAATGCGTAACTCCAATACGTTCAGTAACAGAACCAAAAGCCACAAATAAAATATTAAACATTTAGATTTCGGTAAATATATAAACTAGAAAATCCAAATAGAAGAGATAACGTAAAATTCTCTGCTTTGAGCGAAAGGATATATCATTTAATCATAGGACTATTCAATGTTTAATTCGCAGTTCATCCGTGCTTGTCTGGCAAATCTATCTCCTATGAATTACTTAGAATGTGGTGAACTCCTAACGGCCTACTGTATACAGGAGGAAAATGGCGAAAAGGTGAAATAGTAATATGCATGAATGAATCAATATCTATATCTGTAAATATACGTTTAGGAATATACCTACATTTATATATATATATATATATATATACTGTATATATATATATATATATATATAAATATAAATATATATATATACATGTGTGTATATATATATATATACATATATATACATATATATACACGTGTCTAATTTTATATATATATATATATATATACACGTGTAAAATTATATATATATATATATATATATATTTATATTCTACATCATATATACAGTATACATACATATATATATATATATATGTGTGTGTGTGTATAATCATATATATATACATATATATGTGTATTATCATATATATATATATATATACATATATATATATATATATATATATACATATATATATATATATATATATACACATATGTATGTATGTATACATGTATGCATGTGTATATATCCGTGTATATATATATATATATATATGTATGTATCTATATATACATAAATATATTATAAAAATATTATATATATATATATATATATATATTGTAGACATGTATGCATGCATATATACGTGTATATGTACATATATATACATACATATATATATATATATATATATACACAAACTGCATATATATATATATATATATATATTTATATATATATATATATATATATATGTATATATACATATATATATATATAAATATATATATATATATATATATATATATACATATATATATATATATATATATATATTTATATATATATGTATATATATATATATATATATATATCTGGCGATTGGCCTACTGTACAGATATAAAGCATTAAAAGAATTTAAATAACTGTTGCAACCATTATTTCTCAGCTAAATGCTTTTTAATTACATTGATATGGAATTAATACAAGGTTTATTTCTGGTATTTGATATATGCGAATACAAATGTATTTGTTCAATAATTTAACGGTGATATAAAATAATAATCATTAATTCTTTTCCGATGATGATGATGATGATGAAATGTAGTGAAAACACTATAAAGATTGCAAATATTAAATGTTACGAAGGAATTACGAAATTTCTTACCTTCCTCATAAACAGCTTGTCTCTTCAAGAATAATAAATTACTTCCTTTTTTAAACATATCTCTAGTTTGTGTTAGATTCCATGTAAATTTTCCCTGATTTTCTTATGAAAACGAGTTTACTTCTATTGATATTTTACATTTACATTCTCTTAATTTCTTCCTTAAACCGCGTGAAAATGTGTTAGTAAAGTAATTTCTTGTATTTTTGCCATATTTTTGCCTTTCATCATAATAGTGTTACATCTAAACCTTAACATTTAAAATTATGTAACAGTTGCTTATATTTTGCCACTCACTATTCGTCATCATCATCTCCTCCTACGCCTATGGACGCAAAGGGCCTCAGATTTCGCCAGTCGTCTATATCTTGAGGTTTTACATCAATATTTCACCACTCATCATTTTCTATCTTACGCTTCATAGTCCTCAGCCATGTAGGCTTGGGTCTTCAAACTGTTTTTGTGTTGTTACATCATCATCATCATCATCACCTCCTACGACTATTGACGCAAAGGGCCTCAGTTAGATTTCGCCAGTCGTCTCTATCTTGGAATTTTAAATCAATACTTCTCTATTCATCATCTCCTAATTCACGCTTCATAGACCTCAGCCATGTAAGCATGGGTCTTCTAACTCTTCTAGTCCCTTGTGGAGCCAAGTTGAACATTTTAATTATGTAAAATTCTTTATGAAACTTACGAAGAGAGACAAATTGAACCTCAAATGAAACTCTGTCTTCAGCTGTACTGTAGATCCTCCTGAAAATTACAGGGATCTCCATGCCTTGTTCCATCAGTATCTTATCAAGAAAGTCTATGAAGTAAGAGTCTCCTCGTTTTTGGGAGGAAGGAATAATTATTTTCATCTCGAGCTCCAATTCAAGGGAGTTCGTCGAATTCCAGGGGGTTTGTCCTTTCAAAGAAATTGAGTGAATCTAACAAAGGAAGATCCGAGCAAGAGAGTTAAAAGCTTAGCAAGGAAGTTCTCAGGAATTCATTCTGTTGGGTTCAATTACACCAGACGGAGTCTGTAATTTGAAAAATGTCTCGCCAAGTTTAATTGTTATTAAAAGGGTGTATATTTCTTAGAAACCTTTCGGGTAATTTGAAGATAACATATCAGTTCTTATTTCATCTCTTACTGAAAAAAGTACTTTTTCTTTTAACTTGAGAGAGTGTATATTTTAGAAAATGTTAAAATTTGCCGCGGAAAAAAACAAATTAAAAAACCGTGAAAATCTTGGAATAAGTGTTGCCAGGCATATACCTTTTTAAATACGGATACATTGACGTAAAATGAGTGTTAATACGGTCACCAAACCGTAAAAGATAATGACAAAAAGTAGGGTAAGAATTACAGTCGCCTGTATTTTACTGAAATACGGCTTAGAGTGGTAGATTTTAACGGAAAATTTCCAATTAAAATTACAGTTTCTTTAAGTATGAGAATGTACGTTTGTGTTCTTTTGTTATCATTAGTAAATTAACTCATCAAAGGTTTTTGGTAGCATATATTATCAAGTAATAAAAATAATTCAATATTTGATGAAAAAATTATTAGTCCTTTGCAAAGAGGAGACTTATGCAATATATATATATAATATATATATACTGTATATATATATATATATACTGTATATACTGTATATATATATATATATATATATACAGTATATATATATATATATACTGTATATACTGTATATATATATATATACAGTATATATATATATATATATACAGTATCTATATATATACAGTATATATATATATATATATATACATTACCTCTGCGAGTTATAAGACTTCCAATTCTAAACCATTAATTCTTATATTGCAACACAAAATATCCTCTATTTGTAGTAGGCATAATATTAAAGCCGTCTATCAAATGCTATTTTTACATTATTTCTTAAACGTTGGCGATTTGAAGTTCACTCGAATAGTGTTAATGTCAACAATAAATACAGTTAATTTCAAAGATTCTCTAATGACAGTTAGTGAATTGTCCTAAAAGAAAATAATAAAAAAAATAAATAAAAATAAATGCTAACACAAATTGATAAATAATACCGGGGGTAATGCAATATCTGCAAAAAATACGCTATTATACATTTCTTATTTTCTTTAGCAGCCACAAAATCAGGCTTAAAATCACACATATAAATATACATGTATATATATGAATATATATATATACATATATCTATATATATGTACAGTATATATTTTATATATATATATATATATATATATGTACAGTATATATATTTTATATATAATATATATAAATATATCATACATATATATATACATATATATATATATATATATATATTCTATATATATATACATACACATATTTATATATAAATATATATATATATATATATATATATATACAGTCACACTGAATGGCTTAACCCAACGTATAACTACTGTGTCTTTCCTTATCTCTCAGGTATGGAGGAGAGGGAATAGTCAAATACCGCTGATATGGGATATCCTGAAATGTACACTCGAAAACCACAGAGAGAGAGAGAGAGAGAGAGAGAGAGAGAGAGAGAGAGAGAGAGGAGCATTGTACATACTATTGAAACAGAATCACCAAGGAAGAACACATCGGCCAAAACAAGGGCTGCATAAATATCCTCAGTGAAGCGTGATATTAAATTTAGGATTTCATTTTATCTTACGTATACTCAGAATATTCTATTGAGAGAGAGAGAGAGAGAGAGAGAGAGAGAGAGAGAGAGAGATGTACATATTTGTTTTAATTATAATTCAACTTTAGCATCAGCAAAATCACAATCCATAGAAAAAGGAATAAAAAAAAAGTCTGTTGAGAAATATTTTATTTACAAGGCTTGGTAGAGTCAATGAGGGTAATAGGGTTTCAATGAATATACTATTCTAATAACTGTCATTTAATTATCATAATTAGGGTATCCTCTTAATATAATATGTTAAAAGCCAGTATAAACCTGTAACCTTGGTCATTTTTATTTAAAAAGGATGGAGATATACCAGGCCGAAGAGTCAAATTTGACTAATACAGAGCTGGCCTGAATAAATTCGGGAGATAAAATATAATGTATATATATAAAAGAGTAATTGGATAATGCAACATAAATAATCATAAATATATATATATATACATATATATATACATATATATATATATATATATATATAGATAGATAGATAGATAAATAGATAGATAGATAGTTTTCTGTTTGGCATCTCTCCCCGTCTCTTGGGTGAGGGAGTAAGAGAAAATAGTCATACCCTGATGAGAAGGGGTGCGAGTATCCATATCTATCTAAATATTAAGCCGTGATTTATGACGTGTCGCGTAAACTAGTGTGTGTGTGTGTATGTGTGTGTGTCTTTGCGCGTGTATTTGTCCAAATGCTTCAATAATATTGAAAACATGACAAACATAATTAAACCTAATATATATGATTTTACTTAAAAACCTTGAATAGTTAACAAAGTTTCCAACGAGAGAATACCCATACCCAAAGCATTAACAGTTCCATTGTTGAATTAATCTCTCCCATTATTATTCGTATTCTACGTATTTTACCCTTCAACAAAATACCAGCCAGCAAACTTTCTCCTTCATCTAGAATATCACTCTGAACTTGAGCTCAGAGTTTCAATTTCGCCCGAAGCCATGATCGGGAAATTCATGTATTCCAGCGTTGGTGTTTCGCAAGGTCGTCCATCCAGGGACCTTAACGAAGCTATCAGTGATTTGATAAACCTTCAAGTCCCTGTTCGGCATTGCGTCTTTAATGTCACTATTCGGCATTGCATCTTTTATATCACTGTTTAGCTTGGCATCTTTTAAATCACTATTCGGCATTGCACCTTTTATATCACTGTTCAGCATTGCATCTTTTATATCACTGTCCGGCATTGCATTTTTTTATATCACTGTTCGGCATTGCATCTTTTATATCACTGTTCAGCATTGCACCTTTTATATCATCCTCAGCTCACAAGCATATTGAGGTTGCAGACACTATAAGAAACTATCCAG
>NC_090744.1:123158802-123161302 GCF_036898095.1 Palaemon carinicauda | reverse complement strand
GCTTGTCATTCAATAATCTGTCAAGAAGTTTAAAAAATATTTTGGTGGGGAAACAGTTTTTCTTAAAATATTCACATAGATAAATAATTTCAGTATGGAAAGATGCCCAGCTAGAGGTCAAAAGGAATGCTCTGTGGAGAAGAGTAAAAATAGAATTAGTTTTAAAATTATAAAAACAAGAGCTATAAAAGTTTGAACCTAACCCAGTAAAAGACCGAATAACTGTTTTTAACTATTCTAATTATGTATTATCTAAAAAAGAAGAGCTTCTGTTGTCGTTGGGTTTGGATTTCTGTCTTCCGAACTTCAGACCTAATTACTCTAAGTTTTTTCTACGTCTAAAGTCACTATTTCAAAGGCTTAAATCTCTGGCCTTTGACATGAATCTTGGTAACCTGCAATCCAAACTATATGAAATATCACATGCTACATTTGGGAAACTAAAAACCAGGTGGATACCCTTTTTTAAGAAAACAGATTTTGATATATTGAGGAATCTTGCCAACAGAGATAATCTTATCATTACTAGACCGGATAAAGGAAAAGGAACTGGCATTTTAGATAAGGAGGAATATGTGGGAAAAATGGAAAGTATTTTGAATGATGAATCTAAATTTCTGAAAATTGGTGAGCCTAATTTTAATATCTTTAAAACCGAGGATAGAATTAATAGATTTTTAAAGACTTGAAAATGAAAAATCCATAACTGAAACTACCTACCAAAATTTGTTCTGTTTGGGGTCTTCCTATGGCATCTTATATGGTTTACCAAAAATCCACAAGCCCAATGTTTCACTGAGACCTATCTTATCGTCACCGTTACCTTGATGACAGTAATCTGCACCTCATTAATGCTTGGGCAACTTGGTATCGTCTGAAAGTACTGTCTCAGGTTGTTCTTCATAAGTACTGTCTCAGGTTGCTCTTCATAAGTCCTGTTGCCCCCCACCACCACAGGTACTATTCCTATTTCTTTCAGTTCCAATGTATTTTTCAGGTCGTTCTTTGGTTCTTGGTACTTTTCTTCCTCTCAGCACTATTGAGGCCAAAATCACTGGGTACTCTACCATCTATAATCTTTGCTGTTTTTTTTTTCTTCCTTATTCCAGATTAAAATATCACTTTTTATAGCACTTGCCTCTATATATCTTCCTTTTGGAGTTATCTTATCATAAAAGTTGATGATGGTCCTGTTGGAGGTGACTGTTATTGTGGCGAGCTGTGTAGTCACCATCTGCAAGTAGGGTCTGGCAGGCTGAAACCAGATGAGCAACACTCTCAACTGCTGCATGGCAAAACCTACACTGGTCGTTTCCAGGTTACTGCGCAGCATAATCCTTAAGATCATACTGCAATTTTATCATAAGCTTAGCAGCGAAGCAGGGAAGAAACCTCCAACGATATTGGTCATGTGGTTGACCAAATTTCACATATTTCCTTCAACAGCACAAAAATTTCAAACATATCCGCATGAAACAACAATCTATCATATATATACCATGTTTACTTTTCAGAGACCAGAAAGCAGGAGCAATTCGCAGTAAATGTTTCCTACAGAACGGATAAACAGACACTGACTTTGACACAGATTTAAATCATCATCATCATCATCATCCTCACCATCTCCTCCTACGCCTAATGACGCAAAAGGCCTTGGTTAGATTTCGCCAGTCATCTCTACCTTGAGCTTTCAATTCAGTACTTCTCCACACATCTCTCCCGTTACGTTTCATGGTCCTCAGGCATGTAGGCATGAGTCTTCCAACTCCCTCTAGTGCCTTGTGGAGCCGAGTTGAAATAAGACCTATATTGTCCAAATTGGCCAAATAGACATATAGTGTGGTCCTACTGGCTGAAACAATAAGGTGTGATATAGGTCCCGTAAGGGCTACTTACCAACTCCAGGTTTAATGTCGCCTTGAGACTTCTAGAAAATGGAATATTGTTAGGATAGGATCCTATGCTTGGTGGTTTATTCATGTCAGGGATTACCCAGTAAAAAGAACAATAAAAAGAAGACATCGCGGCTGATATCATCCACGAAGATAAGAGTATATTGCATCGATTGTGAAAAAAGAAAAAAAGAATATTACAAGAAACAAACACACAAATACACGCATACAAGCACACACACCCATACACACAGACACACACACACACACACACACACACATATATATATATATATATATATATGTATATATTGTGTGTGTGTGTGTGCGTGCGTGTATGTGCGGGGCGGGGTGTGCTCATCAACTTTCCAACTATAAAATTTGACGTTATTGGAATAATTGAATCAAGTCACTGACTCGCAGGACGGCAAACAAAAGATGATATACAATCAAAATAGAATTAACATAATTTTTGCATTAATATTCTGCAATAACTGCAACCTCATTACCCTCCTGCAAACCGCCTGGTTCATTTACATGGAATGCCATCGCCTCCGATATTCGGATGAAGGTCATACCATTCCAAGGTTCTCCTAATCTAGATCATT
>NC_090744.1:123144503-123148302 GCF_036898095.1 Palaemon carinicauda | reverse complement strand
ATATATATATATATATATATACACATATACACACACAATATACTGTGTATATTAGTGTGTTTGTTTTACACACACACACACACATATAAATATATATATATATATATATATATATATATATATATAGATATATATATATATATATATATATATATATATATATATATATATATATATATAAGGGGAATGACAGATATTAAATGTACGTTAAGAGTAAAAGAATGGGTTTTTAGAGATTGCAGAAGAATCGGGGAAGGAAGAGAAGACAATGGATTGACGAACTGAGAAATGTTGCTGGTATAAACTGTCCTAGAAAGGCCATAAGTATATGCGAAGAGCAGAGAGAGAGAGAGAGAGAGAGAGAGAGAGAGAGAGAGAGAGAGAGAGAGAGAGAGGGTTACACTTATGTCTGTATATCAAGAAAAGAGAGAGAGAGAGAGAGAGAGAGAGAGAGAGAGAGAGAGAGAGAGAGAAGTACATGCTTCTTTTCATTTCTAAGTATCACGAGTGAAACAAATTCTCCATTCCCAAGGCAACATGCAAATGTTAATCTGCCTCCAAATGCGTTGGAGTTTTCACTTAAAGCTAAACTTTGATCCTTTAGTTTTTTTACGTTGCGAACGACACCGGAAGCGGGTTGCGGACTACTGAGGGTAAAACAAGCGGTTGGAAAGACAATTAACATTATTTAGGTGGAGGGTTCATGAATTGTGTGTCTGGGGGTTACTTGAATCTGGATTTTTCACATAAAACCAGTTTCCGAAAATATCCCTCTCCAAGTTTCCGAAAATTTCTCTCTCTCTCTCTCTCTCTCTCTCTCTCTCTCTCTCTCTCTCTCTCTCTCTCTCTCTCTCTCTCTCTCTTTTCTTGATATACAGACAAGTATACAATAAAAATCAAATATGCATCCCATCAAATGAAAATTAAATTTAGTTGACGTCGAATTATGTAAATTTTGTTAATAAATTCATATACATTTTTTTTTTATTTGGATGGGCGCCTATTACGAGATAATGAATTTAACGTTAATGCCCTGTTAGTGTGGAATAATTGTGAGAAAAATTAATGTTGGATCATTACTAATCTTTTGAAAATTTAGAGTTAGAAAGAATATAGAAAGGGGAGGAAATTAGTTACCGAAAATTATGAAAGATATTTACGAAGTAGGAGACATAATTAGATGGAAATTGTATAATTGGCAGACGCTGGTAGTGGTAAATGAGCTAGAAATCAGTAATATTACTTTTTACCACAATAGTTAGATTAAAAAAAATCTATAAAAAAAAAAACAACTGCTTTAGTTGTAATTCTAATTCAAGCTTATTGCTGTCCGCAATGGAATGATATTGTGCATGATATTTAAATAATAAATGCAGAATTTTTATGCTTCCATGAAAGGAGTTTTATAATCCTAAACAAGATTTTGAAATTTGCATTTTTAGTATTGCAATATTGAGAGACAATGATCACTTTGGCATTGTATTTATAATTTTTTTAAGATACGATCACTCATTTGCATAAGAATCTAAGAAGGCAGTGTTATCACTCCTATATGAACTTTTTTTCCATTAGTTATAGTAGCCGCAAAGATACCGGGCAAAATAAGCCCCACCCCCGATGACGTCATAGCCAATCTAGCCAATCATGTCTCCCACGTCAGGGGATGTATTGTAACCGCTGCTAACGTGGGTGACAACATAATTGTCTATGACGTCATCAGGGGGTGGGGCTTATTTTTCCTGGAATCTTCGCGTGACTACAGTGAAGTATTGAAATGAAATTTCAGTATGAACGTTGGCAGTAAAAGGCAGTCGGGGGCAAAAATTTGATTGATTTTAAACTGTATGTGATCAAATGAGAAGGTGAAATACATAAACATCTATAACCTAACTTTCATTAACCCTTTCACTGCCAGTGGTAAGATTCAACTAAACTTCTGATGTAGCAAAATCTTTCAAGTCTATACATTTCATAGCTTGTTGTTATTTATAGGAAAACTCTCGTTAAGACCTTTCCCATAAATACCAACCTTCTATAGTTTGGGTGATTTTCATGGCATTGAATGGGTCAAGTAATTGATAAGTGCAAGTTCAATAAAAGGCTAATGATGCATACATATTCGATTTCCACAAGAAAACCAATATATTCATCTTTCATTGCAGTTTAGATGTGGAATATTTCAATCTGATGAGAAACGCAATTAAACATTAATGGAAATATGGATTTTCGTAGATTTTAGAGATTGAAATTGGTTTGCATGTATTCCAGAGCGAAAAAGAAAGTTAAGTTTAAAATATTTTTAGGGGATATCATTAGTAGTTCTTCTTTTAAGATTTAATGATGTTTGGTCATAAATTTCTTGTTTCTATTAATAATTTATTTTATTTTTAGATATACCTCCTCTATATGATAATGACGAAGCGTCTGGATATATATATATATATATATATATATATATATATATATATATATATATATATATATATATATATATATGCAGTCACACCCGACTTTCCCTGTCCCTTTGGTAGTAGGAGAGGGAATAGTCATGCCCAAGTGAGAGGGGTTGCGTTTGTGTGCATATCTTTCTAGCTATTAAATCGTCTTTTTGACAGGCCGTGTACACTAGTATGGATGTATATATATATATATATATATATATATATATATATATATATATATATATATATATATATATATATATATATATATATATATATATACATATATATGTATTTATATATATTATATAGTGTATATATATATGCATACATACATATGTATATATATATTTATATATATTATACAATGTATATATATATGTATATATATATATATATATATATATATATATATATATGATGTGTGTATGTGATACTATACGCGTGTATTTCTTTATGTATCCGTTCTAATGTTACATATCCCAACTACATGCAATATATATATATATGTGTGTGTGTATACATATATATATTTATGTATATATATATACATTTAAATATATATATATATATATATTATATATATATACTGTATATATATAAATAACTATATATATATATATATATATATATATGTATATATATATATATATATATATATATATATACACACACACACATATATATATATATATATATATATACATACAGAAATACATATATATGTATATACATGATAATTTTTATGACTAATCCTCTTGATTTGAAGTTTTTAGAGAAAGCCACAAATACAATTTAATATCTAACTAAATTTAACACGGGGAAACAGACCCATAGGTAAGTATCTTATATAAGTGACTGTACCCGTCCAAGGATTCGACCCTTATTACAAAGTACAAATAAAATAAGGATAAACGAAAAGGATATACCATTCTGCCTTAAATGTTTATCCTTCGTGTTTATCATATTGTTAGTCTATGCCAAGGATCGAATCTATGGCCTGGCAGAAGTACTTATCTTAGAAGGAATTTTTCTATTGGTTTGTGATCCCATGTTGGATTGAGTTCTACATTCAAGGATACCCAATTTATATATATATATATATATATATATATATATATATATATATATATATATATGTGTGTGTGTGTGTGTGTGTGTGTGTGTGTGTGTGTGTGTGATTTTGTATGTATATACAGTATATATATTTATATATATTATATATATATATATATATATATGTGTGTGTGTGTGTGTGTATATGTATGTATATTATGACGGGCCGAGAGAGGGTTGTGAACTCAAAGGCAGGATGCAATCAACTGAGTTGTTTATTAAGGAACACTCTCCTTTATATA
>NC_090744.1:123127003-123129503 GCF_036898095.1 Palaemon carinicauda | reverse complement strand
ATAAAAGATGCAATGGAGAACAGTGATAGAAAAGATGCAATGCCGAACAGTAATATAAAAGACACATTGTCGAACAGTGATATCAAAGATGCAATTACGAACAGTGATATAAAAGACGCAATGCCGAACACTGAATTGAAGGTTTATCAAATCATTGGTAGCTTCGTCAAGGTCCCTGGATGTACGACTTTGAGAAACACCAACTCCGGAATACATGAATTTCCCGATCATGGCTTCTGGCGAAATTGAAACTCTGAGCTCAAGTTCAGAGTGATATTCTAGATGAAGGAGAAAGTTCGGTGGCTGATATTTCGTTGAAGGATAAAATACGAATAATAGATGGGGACAAAAATTCAACAATGCTTATACTATGAAAATAGAACTGTCAATAATAATAATAATAATAATAATAATAATAATAATTATAACAACAACAACAACAACAACAATAATAATAATAAGCAGAGATTTCAGACTTCCGCCAATGAATATTGCCATGTAACTAAAACCTACAGACATCGCCTACCACTGTTCATATGCTTACTGTAATTGTAGAAGGTGAATGTTGCAATGTTGATCCAGAATTGGGATCTTGATCCGTATCACCTCCGAAATTTCTTGATTTCTTCCGATGCACAATATCTATCCATTGTTAAAATTTGGTGAAAATCCAATGTATCAATTTGTTTTGACGTAATCTTTAAAATTGTGAAAAATGCAAATCTGGATCTAGAATCCAAATCTGGATCCGGATCATCTCTAAAAGTTAATGGAGTCGTCCATGGATTAAGATCGATGTGTGTTGAATATTCCGCAAAAAAAAAAAAAAGCGTCAGTTTGTTTTAACGTTATCTTTAAAATGGGGAAAAAGGCAAATCCGGATCTAGAATCCTGATCCGGATCAAATTTGTTTAGACGTAATCTTTAAAATAATGAAAGATGCAAATTCGGATCTAGAATCCGGATCCAGTACCGGATCATCTCCAAAAGTTAATGGAGTCGTCCATGGATTAAAATCTATGTGTGGTGAATATTTCGTAAAAATGAGCCAGTTTGTTTCAACATTATCTTTAAAATGTGGAAAAATACAAATCCAGATCATCTCCCAAATTTAATGGGTTGTCCATGAAGTAAGATTATATGTGGTGAGAATTTCGTCAAAATCCGTTGAGTAATTTTTACATAATCCTGTCCACAGACACACAGACGAATAAATGAATAAATAAATTATCCTCTCCACAGACAAATGAATAGATAAATAAATAGATGATTAAATAAATAACCGACTACAAAATATAACCTCCTTGGTGAAGGTAATAACAACAACAACAACAACAACAACAACAACAATAATAATAATAATAATATAATAATAATAATAATAATAATAATAATAATAATAATAATAATACACTAGCAATATTAATATCAAGCAAGCCACTATGCTTTTATAAAGAAAATAACTCCTAACTATTCTATTTGAAAAAGAAAGAAAGATATGTGTTACCACCACCTGTCAGATTTCAGCGCCAGGAATGCGTTTGAGCACATTTAAATGGTCAAGGCAATGTACCAATATTGCCTATCCAAAAGCAGCATCTCTGTTGATTGCCGTCACAGATTGCCCACTCTGTTAGAGTGTTGCCAATAGTGTTGGCCTTCAGGGAGTGAGTTGTTTGATATTCGCTTGCTCTGAATATCGTTCTGTAACACTTGGAATTGCAATTCCTGAAACAATGTCTTTGATAATGATATTTGGGAATTTAATTCTTGGTGGAAAGGAGGTTTGATATTGGAAATTGTACGAAATCCATAATTTGATAAATTCAATAGATTGAGTTTTAAGAATTAAATTTACGAAAACGATTATATGAATACATGCAATTAATGTTTAATATTTGAAATTATCCGAAATCCATAAATTGATACTGCAAATGGATTGAGTTTTAAGAATATTAAATTTACGAAAAACGGCTGTATGAATGCATACAATTAATGTTTGATATTTGAAAATATCCGAATTCCATAAATTTATACCATAGACGAATTGAGTTTTTTATTTTCATATTTGTAAGAATATTAAATTTCCGAAGAACAACTACATGATTGCTTGATATTAGACTAATAGGAATTTACATTACATGACTTTATTTATTTATTTATTTATTTATATATTTATTTATTTATTTGTTTTATATTCAGTTGCTCTGAATATAGTTCTATAACATGTGGAATTGGAATTCCGGAAACAATGTCTTTGATAATGATATTTTTGGAATTTAATTCTTGTTGTAAAGGAGGTTTGATATTTGAAATTGTCTGAAATCTATAAATTGATACTGTAGATGGATTAAGTTTTAAGAGTATTAAATTTATTAAAAACGATTATATGAATACATACAATTAATGTTTAATATTTGAAATTGTCCGAAATACATAACGTGATACTGTAGATGGATTACTTTTTAGAATATCAAACTTACCTAAAACGACTTCATAA
>NC_090744.1:123119503-123122003 GCF_036898095.1 Palaemon carinicauda | reverse complement strand
AAACCTTTGATGAGTTAATTTACTAATGATAACAAAAGAACACAAATCTACATTCTCATATTATTGTACTACACTTGAAAATACTGTAATTTTAATTGGAAATTCTCCCTAAAAATCTACTGTTTTCAGCCGTATTTCAGTAAAATACAGGCGACCGTAATCTTTACCCTATTTTGTTATTATCTTTTACGGTTTGGTGACCGTAATATCACTCCTCTACGTCAATATATCCATTTTTAAAACGGTATATGCCTGGCAACAATTATTCCAGAATGGTCACCTTTTTTTACGGCAAATTTTTAACAGTTTATAAAACATACACTCACTTAAGTTGAAAAGACACAGTTACTTTTTTTCCAGTAAGAGATGAAATAAGAACGGATATATTTTCTTCAAATTGCCCCGAAATGTTTCTAAGAAATATACACCCTTGTAATAGCAATTAAACTTGGCGAGACATTTCTCAAATTACAGACTCCATCTGGTGTAATTGAACCCAACAGAATGAATTTCTGAGAACTTCCTTGCTAAGCTTTTAATTCTCTTACTGGGATCTTCCTTTGTTAGATTCACCCATTTTCTTTGGAAGGACAAACCTCCTGGAATTCGACGAATTCCCCTGAATTGGAGCTCGAGATGAAAATAATTATTCCTTCCTGCCAAAAACGAGGAGACTCCTACTTCATAGACTTTCTTGATAAGATACTGATGGAACAAGGCATAGAGTTCCCTGTAATTTTCAGAGGATCTACAGTACAGCTAAAGACAGAGTTTCATTTGAGGTTCAATTTGTCTCTCTTCCTAAGTTTCATAAAGAACTTTACATAATTAAAATGTTCAACTTGGCTCCACAAGGGACTAGAAGAGATAGAAGATCCATGCTTACATGGCTGAGGTCTATGAAGCGTGAAGTAGATGATGAATAGAGAAGTATTGATTTAAAAGCCCAAGATAGAGACGACTGGCGAAACCTAACTGAGGCCTTTTGCGTCAATAGCGTAGGAGGTGATGATGATGATGATGATGATGATGTAACGAAAAAAAAAAAAAAAGAGTTGGAAGACCCAAGCCTACATACCTGAGGACTATGAAGCGTAAAATAGAAAATGATGAGTGGTGAAGTATTAATGTAAAACCTCAAGATAAAGACGACTGGCGAAATCTGAGGCCCTTTGCGTCCATAGGCGTAGGAGGAGATGATGATGACGAAAAGTGAGTGGTAAAATATAAGCAACTGTTACATAATTTTAAATGTTAAGGTTTAGATGTAACACTATTATGATGAAAGGCAAAAATACATGAAATTACTTTACTAACACATTTTCACGTGGTTTAAGGAAAAAATAAGAGAATATAAATGTAAAATATAAATAGAAGTAAACTCGTTTTCATAAGAAAATCAAGGAAAATTTACATGGAATCTAACACAAACTAGAGATATGTTTAAAAAAGGAAGTAATTTATTATTCTTGAAGAGAAAAGCTGCTTATGAAGGTAAAAAATTTCGTAATTCCTTCGTAACATTTAATATTTGCAATCTTTTTAGTGTTTTCACTACATTTCATCATCCTCATCATTATCATCATCATCAGAAAACAATATCAATGATTATTATTTTAAATCACCGTTAAATTATTAAACTAATACATTTGTATTTGTATATGTCAAATATCCGAAATAAACATTGTATTAATTCCTTATCAAAGTAATTAAAAAGCATTTAGCTGGGAGATAAATCTCGCAACACTTATGTGAATTTTCTTAATGCTTTATAGATATACAGTAGGCAAAGAGCCAGCTTATATATATATATATATATATATATATATATATATATATATATATATATATATATATATATATATATATATGTTTGTTTGTATGTATGTATATATATATATATATATATGTTTGTTTGTATGTATATATATATATATATATATATATACACACACAAACATATATGTTTACAAGTATGCATATACATATATATATATATATATATATATATATATGTGTGTGTGTGTATATATATACATACAGATATAGATATTGATTCATTCATGTATATTACTATTTCACCTTTCCGCCATTTTCCTCCTGAATACAGTAGGACGTTAGGAGTTCACCACATTCTAAGTTATTCATTGGAGATAGACTTATGATTAAACGATATATCCTTTCACTTAAAGCAGGTAATTTTCTGTTCTCTCCTTTACTTGAATTTTCTGGTTTATATTTTTTTGAAAATATAAAGGAGTCGTATTTTATTTGTGGCCTTTTGTTGTGCTACTGAATATATTGGAAATAAGCCTTTGGACCTGAGATACAATAACCTTTCATTTGTAGAAATTACTAATAAAATATTTAGAAATTACATATTGCAGTAAATCTTGTCTTGAAACTGTTGAGAAATCCGTCTATGAGTAGCTTGAAGAAATCCACTTTTTTGGTTTAGTAAATGTCATTTCGAAAGTGTTGAGAAGTCCGCTAATTAGTA
>NC_090744.1:123102969-123105469 GCF_036898095.1 Palaemon carinicauda | reverse complement strand
GTCAATGACCTTAGATGTCAGGGTGCCAGAAAACCTCAAATCAATCAATTAATCAACCAATTTGCCTAAACATAAATGAGGTGCAGATTACTGCCATCAAGGGAACGGAGACCATCTTGAAAAGAGCCTTTGGATACAAGGCTAGTGGAGCATAGAGGTGCAACCATAGACCTAGGCTTGGGTCCATTTCACCACTGTTATAAATTGAAACTAATTAAGGGAACACATGGTTTTCGTTGTGGCCATTATAATGCACATTTACCCTAAATCATTGATGGTTATAATAGAAATATTAGCTATTTGTTATGTTTGTATAGTATACTGATATATAATGCTTTCTACTGCCTTTTTCATTCAGTGGTTTACAAGGCAGAAATGATAATAGTATTTACTAAATGTAGTGATATCCTTTTTATTTTCAATGTAGCCAAAAGTTTACGACATACCCAGTGTAAGCCACATAAGTTTTAGGACATCCCTAGACTGTAAGCCGTGTAAGCCATAAGCCACGAGGATACGCAGAATACATATATACATACATACATATACCAAAGGCACTTCCCCCAATTTTGGGGGGTAGCCGACATCAACAAGAAACAAAACAAAAAAGGGGACCTCTACTCTCTACGTTCCTCCAGCCTAACCAGGGACTCAGCCGAGTTCAGCTGGTACTGCTAGGGTGCCACAGCCCAACCTCCCACATTTCCACTACAGATGAAGCTTCATACTGCTGAGTCCCCTACTGCTGCTACCTCCGCGGTCATCTAAGGCACCGGAGGAAGCAGCAGGGCCTACCGGAACTGCGTCACAATCGCTCGCCATTCATTCCTATTTCTAGCACGCTCTCTTGCCTCTCTCACATCTATCCTCCTATCACCCAGAGCTTTCTTCACACCATCCATCCACCCAAACCTTGGCCTTCCTCTTGTACTTCTCCCATCAACTCTTGCATTCATCACCTTCTTTAGCAGACAGCCATTTTCCATTCTCTCAACATGGCCAAACCACCTCAACACATTCATATCCACTCTAGCCGCTAACTCATTTCTTACACCCGTTCTCACCCTCACCACTTCGTTCCTAACCCTATCAACTCGAGATACACCAGCCATACTCCTCAGACACTTCATCTCAAACACATTCAATTTCTGTCTCTCCATCACTTTCATTCCCCACAACTCCGATCCATACATCACAGTTGGTACAATCACTTTCTCATATAGAACTCTCTTTACATTCATGCCCAACCCTCTATTTTTTGCTACTCCCTTAACTGCCCCCAACACTTTGCAACCTTCATTGACTCTCTGACGTACATCTGCTTCCACTCCACCATTTGCTGCAACAACAGACCCCAAGTACTTGAACTGATCCACCTCCTCAAGTAACTCTCCATTCAACATGACATTCAACCTTGCACCACCTTCCCTTCTCGTACATCTCATAACCTTACTCTTACCCACATTAACTCTCAACTTCCTTCTCTCACACACCCTTCCAAATTCTGTCACTAGTCGGTCAAGCTTCTCTTCTGTGTCTGCTACCAGTACAGTATCATCCGCAAACAACAACTGATTTACCTCCCATTCATGATCATTCTCGCCTACCAGTTTTAATCCTCGTCCAAGCACTCGAGCATTCACCTCTCTCACCACTCCATCAACATACAAGTTAAACAACCACGGCGACATCACACATCCCTGTCTCAGCCCCACTCTCACCGGAAACCAATGCTCACTTCATTTCCTATTCTAACACATGCTTTACTACCTTTGTAGAAACTTTTCACTGCTTGCAACAACCTTCCACCAACTCCATATAACCTCATCACATTCCACATTGCTTCCCTATCAACTCTATCATATGCTTTCTCCAGATCCATAAACGCAACATACACCTCCTTACCTTTTGCTAAATATTTCTCGCATATCTGCCTAACTGTAAAAATCTGATTCATACAACCCCTACCTCTTCTAAAACCACCCTGTACTTCCAAGATTGCATTCTCTGTTTTATCCTTAATCCTATTAATCAGTACTCTACCATACACTTTTCCAACTACACTCAACAAACTAATACCTCTTGAATTACAACACTCATGCACATCTCCCTTACCCTTATATAGTGGTACAATACATGCACAGACCCAATCTACTGGTACCATTGACAACACAAAACACACATTAAACAATCTCACCAACCATTCAAGTACAGTCACACCCCCTTCCTTCAACATCTCAGCTTTCACACCATCCATACCAGATGCTTTTCCTACTCTCGTTTCATCTAGTGCTCTCCTCACTTCCTCTATTGTAATCTCTCTCTCGTTCTCATCTCCCATCACTGGCACCTCAACACCTGGAACAGCAATTATATCTGCCTCCCTATCATCCTCAACATTCAGCAAACTTTCAAAATATTCCGCCCACCTTTTCCTTGCCTCCTCTCCTTTTAACAACCTTCCATTTCCATCTTTCACTGTCTCTTCAATTCTTGCGCC